>NW_007729843.1:197519-217046 GCF_000696425.1 Galeopterus variegatus
AAAAAAAAAAAAAAAAAAAAAAAAAAAAAAAAACATGATGCTGTAGGCAAGGTTTGGTCCAGAGTAGAATGTAGTATATATTTCAGTATAGAAAATTAGATTCAAAATACACATTGAAAAGACATTGACTTCAGAGATTGCATGGCCAATGAAGTCTAAAAACTTTACTATCTAGCCCTTTACGGGAAATATTTGCTCACCTCTGGGCTAGAGGGAGAGTGGCAGGAGTTGAGGTCTAAGAGGCAAAGGGGACATTGCAAGGACTTGTGGGGTAATCCACAGGAGAGTTTTGAGCTGAAAAAGACCTGACTTGACTCACATTTTAATAAGATACCTCTAGTTGCTATGTTGAGAATAGTCATTATTGTTTGGAGGTTCTAGAAGCCCAGGGACCAACCACGTGCAACGATTCTGGTGGGAATGATTCTGACGAGCCACTCTGGGGTGGCTCAGACCAGCATGTAGTGTTGGAGGTGGCAAGAAGTGATTAGATTCTGGTTCAAAGCTTGAGCTGGTTCGATTTCCTGATACTTGGTATGTTGTGTAGCTCCACATGGCACCTCCATGTGCACATGTGTGACCAGCTAAAACAAAAGTTCTCAACCAGGGGTGATTTTGCTCCTCCAGGAGACATTTGGCAATGTCTGGAGACATTTTTGGTTGTCACAACTAGGGGAGGGAGGGTGCTACTGGCATCTAGTGGGTAGAGGCCAGGATGCTGTTAAACATCCTGAAATGAAGAGCACAGTTCTGGACAACAAATAATTATCCAGCCCCAAATGTCGATAGTGCTGCAGTTAAGCAACCGTGAGCTAAAGGAAGATCCACTACTGGAAAAAGAAATGTAGAATGGGTTTGGATGGATAACTAGTAGTCTTAGCCCAACTCAACTCTCTATGCTCCCACCACTGCCATTTGTAGGTGGTAGCAGCATCAGTTCCAGAATTCCTGTTTATACCACAGCTGAGTTCTGTTTGTCCTCCCTTGCCCATACATTTTCCTTCTGTTATTGGGGGTGAGGTCTGTCATGAGTAAGAGGCCCTGTGCCATTTTTTTTTTTTTTACATATACAGAGGCTTGTAAAAACAACATGTGTGATTGAGGCAATGAAGGAGATTTTCCGTGATGATAGTTAAATGGTACACAGCATCATAGTGCAGGTATTAATTTGTTTCAAGAGATTCATGAAGAGAATGTTCTATTAACTAGTATTTCAAGACTTAAAACTGATGTTTGGTAATAACCACAGATTTATGAGAATTTTACTTTCTTTGCCAAACCCAAATGGATGCCATATGAGTTCAAATACCCCAATGTTATGCAAGTGATCCTTAGTCTTTTGCTGATAAGGTATAATTTATTTGGTAAAATATTTGCATATATAATACACACTAACTTTTTAATATTTATTATTATTATTATTATTATTTTACATTCTAAGATGTTGTTGTGGAGCAGTTGGGAGTGAGAGGGAGAGGGAAATGTTGAGGGAGATAGGGTGGCAGGAGAAGAAAGGAGGGAGGGGGCGCATGGTCAAGGCCCATGACAGCCCCCCACTCTAACAGGGCTTCTAGCAGCCTGATGCTTGTCACTGGGCTGGATGTGGAAGTCAGAGGGGTGTGGCTGAGGCCCTTGCCACCCCCTGATCCCAGCTTAGGAGCCTGGGGGACTTCTGGTCCTTCTAGGTATTGTAGGTGTTCTTTGGTGGTGTTAGACCTTTACTGGTTAATATCAGAACTTTGATCTCTGGGTTTTTTGTTTTTTCTTTCAGTTCTGTATTTATTCACTTTTCCCACCACTTAAACCCTGCACTGGAACTAATTTGTTGTCCTTCGCCTACTTCTAAAATGGGGAGATTTCCTGTGGGAACCAGTACTTGAGCCCTGAGTTGAGCTAAATTGCTGCTTTGCTGCTGATTCCCTGGGGAAGGTTTTTTGTGCAGCTCAGGTTTTAATGGTTGACCTTGTAAGCACTTCCAGGTCTCGTGAGGTCCAGTACACCTGGGTTGTGTGGAAACTCTGGTCTGGGCCTGAGTCTTTTCAGCAAACTGCTCCCCCTGAAGTTCTATATTCCTGACCAGTATCCACTGAGAGGTTATATGCTGATCAGGGGGCAGATCAGCTGTCCATGCTGTGCCCCAATGTTCCCCCAGTGGGCCCATCTCCCCCACCGCCCGCACTCCAAACACTTCCTATGGGGCAGGCCATGTGTTGGTCCCTTGTAATGACTCACTGGCCTCTGGGTGGCTCCTTTTTTCAGTTGTCTGTGACCTCTAGCTCTTATGTGGGTCCACAGGAACCCTGTTAGTGGTCTAGCTGGCCTGGGGGCCACCAAGGCCCTCTTCTTCCCTGCCACTTCCAAGCAACTTCATAGGAAGGGCACAGCTGTGGCTTTTGCTGGCTCTTGCTCCGTGTGCTCACCAGCTCCAGCCTGGAAGTGGCTGGGGCTCAAAACAGCGGGATCAGTCCTTTCTTTCTCTTATCGTGGCTTCTCCAGCCTTCATGCACTCCGTAGGTCTCTCCTCCTCTTCCCCTGAGCTCTAGCAGCCCCAGCTTGTCAGTCCTTGCTTTTTAATAGCTGTAAATCGGTTGATTGTCAGAGAGAGTGATGCTGGGGACCATCTATTCTGCCATCTTGATCAGAAGTCCACACTGACTTCATTTACCTACCTTTAATATTTTGATTTGCAGATAGATGCATAAACAAAAAATATTTCTTTATATTCTGGAGTATCTGTCAATTCTATTAATTTTTTTTGCAAAGAAATATGCATTTTCTTCTAAAATTATTAATAGGGTGGATTTAATTTTCACACTGGCTGCTCACTAGCTTAACACTGGGCAAAAAAATGGACAGTGTTTCAAATCTAGATCATAAATACTTCAATTCTTGAGTGACATTGTTGAGTTTAGGCTTGCCTTAATTTCATATAAATCCATATGCAAAAATAAGCCACGAAATAAATAAGCAAGGAGTTAATTTTTCATATTACAGAAAACTCTTTTCTACCATTCATTTACATGTATTCTTTTTTTTTTCCTTTAAATTTTTATTTTGTAGATATACAATGTGGTTGATTATTATGGCGCATTACTGAAACCTCCCTCCCTCCACCCTTTCCTCCCTCCTACCCAACAATGTCCTTTCTGTTTGCTTGTCGTACCAACTTCAAAAAATTGTAGTTGTTATATCTTCTTCCCCCCACCCCCGGTTTTATTTGTGTGTGTGTGAGTGAATTTATTTATTTATTTTTAGCTCCCACCAATAAGTGAGAACATGTGGTATTTCTTTTTCTGTGCCTGACTCGTTTTACATGTATTCTGACATAGGAAGATTCAGCCAAGAATTTTTCTGGGTACTAGAGATATCAAGATATACTAGACTGGGCCCCTGCACTTGAAAGTCACATGAAAGAGGCTGGCATGTAAACAGCTGATGTTAATATGATGCAGTAGATCCATTATGGAGCCATGTACCTGCTGCTACAAGAGCTAAGGAGGAACCAGTGGCCCAAGCATGGGGGTCAAGAAAAGGTCACTTGAATGGGATGATGGCAGAGTGGAATCTTGAAGGACATGAAAGAGAGCTCACCAGGTGAAAATAGGTGAGGGGTATTCTATGCAAAGGGAAGCAGTTGGACAAGGTCAAAGGTCATGAAACCCTATGAGAGAAATAGGTACAAGGCAGGACATGGGGGTTCTTGAATGTCACACAAAGGAGCTTGGGAGTGGTCATTAAGGAAATGAGAAATTGTTGAATGTATTAAGCCTGGGAATAGAAGCAGTGGGCCAATGGTACTGATTCTGTTACAGTGGAAGGCAGGGATGGCTTCATAATTTGTGGGGCCCAGTGAAAAATGAAAATGTGGGGCCCTTCTTCAAAATTATTATGAATTTTGAAATGGCTTCAGCAGAGCCTAGGACCCTTCCAAGCACTGGGCCTGTGCAATTGCATAGTATGCACACTCATGAAACTGACCCTGGTGGAAGGCATTGAGGCAGGGGTAGGAAGAAGACATTAAGACCCTTATTTGCATGCTGTCTGCTCCCTGGTTGGGAAGAAAATTCCTAAACATATTAACAAAGTAGAGATTAGTCTCAAGGTGACATACTTGCCAGCATTATAGTCATATACTCACTCAATAAATGGTCAAATGTCCAATCTCTTCCTTTTAAAGATGAGGAAATGGGAGAGCAAAAATCTTGAAGGATTGTCCCAAACTCACAAATCTAGGAGATGGTAATATGAGAATTCAACCCAAGCCTTTAAGATTCTAGCCCAGTGTTTTCCTCTGCTCTTCTGTGATATCCAGGCTATTGAATCTGGAATGAGAAGGAAGGGATGGAAGTTCTTTGGTGGGGAGATTGATCCAGCGACTGCAGAAAGAACTACAGTTGGCAAAAAGAGGAATATCAACTAAGAGACAATTGCTATCTCCTCCCCTCTCCCATGGAGCACTACTTTCTGAGCCCATACTCAGAAACTAGAGGATCATTCCAAGCACAATTATTGAATAACTATGAGGGGCCAGGCAATGTACTAGGCAATAGAGATGACTTTGACATGCTCCCAGGAACTCATCCCTCGGTGAATGAAGACCATAGTTGAAATCACCTGTCAAAATCTGGAGTCCCTGACCACTAATGCTTTAATGTGAATGGGAAGCAAAACTTTTTTTAAAAAGGACAAAAATTGGAAATTAAAACTGACAACCAATAGGACAAAACTAACAATGTAAAGACTACAGAGTCTTTTTCAGATTAGGGAAATCATGGATTATTTGCACATTACCTTGTAAATGTCAGCAGCATTACCATTAATACCTTCACCTACTGTGGAGACTTCAGGCTCATCTGGACTCCAATAAATCTTTGTACATATTTCAAGAATATCTCCCTTATTGTTCTCTATTTAGTTCTCTAAGGCCTCTCCAGAAAAAAAAAAAAAAAGGTGTTCAAAGTTTAAAAGTGATTTTATTTTTATTCATCATTGTGCTTCCAGAGCCAAGTCCAAGTCCAGTGCCTGCCCTGGAGCTTTTTTCTTCAACATTACTGCTGATGGTTGATACATAGAATGGATTGACAGATGGATTTGGTGTGACTCTGGGCACCCTTCAAGTGGAGGGCCTGTGTACAGAGAAGCTTTCAATGGATCATGGCAAGAGAAGGAGGGTCAGCCATATCCAAGAGATACTTGTCCCCAAGTATCTTATCCCCCTGCCAATTTGGTCACTTAAGAAAGTAAGCAAAAAGTAGATATCAGGTCTTCTACCTGAGATTAATTCTTACCAACACTGCCATACAAGATTTTACCCCTCATTGATCATTTTAAACTGAAATGACTAAACTATCTCATAGGACACAGAGCCTTCCTTTTCTACCCAGGACATTTTTTTGTTTTCTGTTTGGGTTTTTTCTTTTCTTTTTTTTTTTTTTTTTTTTTTTTTTTTTTTTTTTTTTTGTATTCTTTCACAATCTTTAACTATCTATAAGCTGCTCTGATATTTATTTGTAGATTTTTTTCTTCATTTTTTAGGTTTAAATTATTTTTGTCCTAGAATTGCATACCATTATGAGCACATTTGACCCCATGAAATGCAAATGTTATAGAATTGTTTGAGGATAAATTACTTAATATGAACTAAATCATGAATTAAGTGAGCCTGGGTTTACTAGCTAATGGAAGATCCTTCTATAAAGTGAAAAAAAAAAAAAAAAAAGCCACTAGGCAATGAACAAGAATTTATCAAGGATTTATTGAGCATGTATTAGATACTCAGTTCTGAATCCAATTCCAAAGAGATCACTCACTAATTTATCTCTTTTGTGTAGTTCAGATACTTATTTTGAAAGGAAGCACACTTGCACTTGGTTTTTATAACAGAGAAGAGATTGGTCCATGAGTAAATATAATTCCCTGAAATGGGTTCCTAAGAATGTCATTAAGTATGACATTGGTCCCCTGCTGCTGCATCTAGACTGAGGTGAAATCAAGATATTTAGTTATCAAACAGGAGTTACATCCCCTATCAACATCGCTTCACATTACAGTGCTGCTAGTTCTTCGGTGATACGATTCCTATAACAGGGTGGATATAAGAGCCTTAGGCAGTGATGCTGTATCTCAGGTAGCTAAGAGACGATACAGGCAGCTCACTGCAGGGAGGGCCACTGGCCAGATTACCTAGCATGGCTTACACAGCAGTTTCCACCAACATTGTATTTAAGTTGGCATTTTTACTTCTATTTTTAAATCTGAAAAGCCAATCAACATTCAATCAGAAACACATTCAATACCATATATTTATAATATTTCTTATCTTACTTCATGCCAGAAATTTTACATTTGGTTAACTAGCTGTTAAAAGTGTAAAATTTGGCATAATAATGATTTTAAAATAGCCTGTTCCAGTTACTGTGCATAATAAGCCACCTCAAACTTAATGGCACAAAACAACCAACATTTTATTATGCTCAGGGATTTGGAGAGGGCAGAGTAGGGATGATTTGTTTCTGCTACTTGATGTCTGAGGTTTCAGCTGGGAAGACTCAAAAGGCTGATGTTTACTTGACATCTGGGAGTTAGTCATCTGTAGACTTGTCATCACACGTCTGGGCTGGGAGAACTCTAAGACTAGGACTGCTAATCAGAGTGCCTACACACGGCCTTTCCCTCTGGCTTGGCTTCCTAACAGCATAGCAGCATTAGGGTAGTCAGACTTTTTAATACAGTGGCTCAAGACTCCAAGTGCAAGTGCACCAAAGAACAGGGCAAAAGCTGTGTCATCTTTTGTAAACTAGTGTTAGAAGTCATACAGTGTCATTTCCAGTGTGTTCTATTAGTTGCAAGCAAGCCACAAGCCTGCCCAGATCTAAAGGGAGGATCAACTCCAAAGGGACCCCCAACTCTCAGTAGGAGGAGCTTCAAAGTCACATTGAATAAAATACATGGATGGGAGATATTATTGTGGCCTTCTTTGACAAATACATTCTGCCACAGTCCACTTCTTTCCACAATTCACATCCCTCCCACATGCAAAACATACTTACCCCCTCTTCCAAGACCTCCAATATTAGTGCACCCCTACAAAAATAGTAAAATAGAAACCTGTTTTTTGTTTTTGGTGTTTCTTTTCTTCTCTGGATAAGGAGAAATAATTAATGACTTATAAAAGGCTTTCGTGGGTGAAACACTGATTATAGGCATTAAACTAAAATGTATCTCAAAACTCGGGATCTCACATCTAAGTCAGATGAGACACCTTGGGTTAAGCACTTTGAATACAGTTCAATATGAAAACCTGTGAACTAAGGAGACAGATATCTTCCCCACTTATCCAACAGACAATATGAAGATATGCGTAAAATAACCACTATAGACTCTCCCATTCAAAAACATGGGGAATAAAGAGACACACAGCAATCACTGCTTAACAGGAATTCTAAAATCTGGAAAGGCCCATGTTGGCAAGTTTTTGATTGGGGATATATCCCTTGGAGTTGTGCTCTCTGGTTTTTGGCTCTGTTCTCTGGGCTATTATTCTACTCTTGGAGTCATCTTTCTTTCTTTGTAAGTGGCCCCAATACCCTTTAATACTCTTAGAAGTTTATTGTTTAAAGGAGAGGTTCTGCATGGCATGCTCTTATAATCCTTATCAGGCCTATTTTCTGACTGAATAAGCTTATGAGGTGCTGCTTAAGATATTTCTTAGGTTTTAACAAAGAATCTTACAGTCCCACCCTGGATATGGTCTTTCCCCTGAGGCCCATTCTTATTTGAGGACCCTTTGCAGGCTGAAAAGACTTACTCCAGATCCTTTACATTTCCTCCAACTTCTACTTGAACACTTAATAGCTTGTTCATCTGTTCTTTTTTGTCCTCTCTGTTTATCAGCAACGAAAAGCCAAGCAGTATCCTCAGTGCTCTGTCTGGAAATCTCCTTAGCTAGATCATTTGTTTTATTATGTATATTTTCTATTTTCCATGTTACCACAGGAAAGGGTGTTAATGCCTCTCATTTTTCAGATGTCTAATGAAATATCACTTCCTCAGGGAAAAGCTTTTCTTATCTATCATGTTAGACCAGGATTCCCTTTAATAGGCTCTTATAGCACCCTGTAATTTTCCTTTAGAAACCTTATCATAGTTAGTATTATGTAGTCACCTGCTTATTTCATTAATGTTTGCCTTTATCTCAAGTTTGTAAACTCCTTGAAGGTAAGGACTGGATCTATCCTGCTCTTCATTGGATCCCTATCACATTACACAGTGTCTGGCATCTCTGCAGGCCTTTTCTGACCACTCAATCTAAAACACCCACTTCTCTGCCACTTACTTCTCTTAAGTCTCTTAGTTCGATTATTTTTCTTCAAAAGCACCCATTATTATCTGTATGCATGCATGCAGAAGTGTATATAAGTGTCTTGTGTATATATGTGCATGTGTATATATGTGCATATATATATGTGGGTGTCTATATATATGTTTGTGTGTGTGCGCGTATAATTTGTTTACTTGTTACCGTTTTCCCCACTAGAATGTACACTCCAAAAAAGCAGAGACTTTGTTCACTGCTGTATCCCCACCACATACCTGGCACATAAACAAGTGCTCAATAAGTATTTGTTACAAATATGAACAAATGAATGGCAGATGCTGAAGAAATGATTCTCAGAAGTACCTTCTCGAAAAATCAATGCTAGTAATATCCTGCATTTAAAGAGAGATGATCCATTGATATGCTTTTCTTTTAGAAAAATTGTCTTCCACAATCTGCCCAAAATGACACTTTGAAAGTTTTAATTCATTTCACCATGTGTCTCCAAATATAGTAAACTATATTTGGTTTACTTTGTTTCCCCTTTGTTCTGCAAAGCTCAATCAGACTCTTCATCCATAATCTTGAATGGAGGCCATTTGGGATTTGATAGGAGCAAAAATTCACACAAATAAAAGACTTCTAAAGTCTTTAGAATCTTACAGTTTTGAAATGAGACAGACCTGTATTTGAATTTCAACTTCAACATTTTTTAGCAGTATAACTTTGGGAAGCCACATAACTTCTCCTGGCCTCAATTTCCTCAGGAAACATGTGACTTGCAGGATCTTGAACTGACTTGCAGGTAATAAGACTGTAGTTGTAAGAGCATGGCACATAGTCATAATAAATGAATGATATCTATTATTCATATCTATTCCCAAGTCCCCATGATACAGAGGAGAAAATTGAGGCACCAAGAAGTGAGGAGAATTTGCTACAGCTGTTCCTCTTCTGCACATTCAGGTGATAGAGATCGCCAGGTTTGCTATCAAGCACTATCCAGCCATCATTTGCTCGAGGAATTTTTCTGGTGAAAACCCACTGTATTTGGACTCGCACTGTTTCCTAAGGAGGGCTGGAGAGTCCATTACATCCTTGAATTCACTGAGGCTCACTCACCATTCTATTTCAACTGAGCAATTTCCTGTTCCAACAGGAGGGAGGCTCAATCCAATCAAAGAATCTGGGTGAGAAATGTGAAGGAAAGAATTTTCCCCTACCCCAGTTTTTAGGAGCCCTTTTATTTCCTCCTCTTTAAGTCATAAGAGAAAAATCAGAAATATGGGTTCCATTAAAATATTTTATAAAAGTTCTTTAATTATACCAAAATCATTTGCTTGTAACAAACAATTCACTACAGTGCAATTCTGGTGATCTTTAGGTCAAATTTCACATCTAGATGAGTTATTCCAAAGACAAGAATGAGTATATTTTCAATAAGTAAAACTGATGCATAAAATTAGATAATAAATCTCAAACAAATTGCATAGTGCTTCATACAGCAGACAGGATTTAAGGAAATCTTATCAAAGTGGTATATAGAAATTGCATGTATTAAAACTTTGACCAGATGATTTATTTTCTGTGAGAATTTAACTAATCAGTGAGTAAAAAAACGGGGTTCCCTAGAAGTGTTTACTGCTCAGTTAACTGAAGATGGTGGGTCAGTAGTAATAATTAACTAACTGGGTTCCTAGTTAATTAGAAGAAATAGAGAGTATATGTCTCAAATTCTTACCTTACTGGGAGGATCTAACTGACTCTCCCTATAAATATGCTCAAGTAAGCTGTGCCTACAGATTGTTCTTTATTTTAGCTTCAGTTATCCATGAGTCAAGCTCATCTCCATTTTGCCCTCATATAGGAATCTTGCCATATTACCATAACATTTTATTCTGAACCTGCTAGAAAGGCAATTAGTCATTCATTATAACACAAAAAATTTATATTTGTTGCAGCTATGTTATCTGAATCAAAACCATACCCTTCCATGGGGATAATTTAAGGTTCTATATTTAAAAGTCATTGAATGAGTCATCATGATAAATATGAAGACCATTAAAGTAGCACTCATATCTCCTACATATGAAAAATTAAATGGATAATTTCTACCTACCACAAATTTATTTTTGTGGCAGAAAATTTTAAAGAATTGATTTAATTAGCTGTAACTATGCTCAGAAGCATAATCTGAAATACTGTTGAATGAATAAGAAAAGTATTTTCAAGCATAGGAAAAACTCTCTTAAAATTCCCTTTTGTTCATTATTCAGAAAACATTTTTTAAGTACCCACAGTTTGCATGGCAATTTACAACATAATCATATTTTAACCTGGCATCCTTCTGTTCTAGCTCTGGTAGTTAATTGAATAAGTTAATCTCTTCAGTTGTCCATTCACAGTATGTGGGGAAAGACTATAGAAATTAAATGAATGAGTCACTCTGAAAAGAAACATGGATGTGTATATTTAGGTTTCCTTTTGTTTTATGTGCTAAAAACAAGTTACTAGCTAACTACCCTTTCCATGTTTTTAGAGGCTCAGGAATTTAAAAGAATCTTATCTCACTCAGGCAGTGAACTATATGCTTAATCACGAGTTTCTAAGTGTTTATAGAGGTGAGAACAGCAATTTGCAAGATTCTACAGATATGGAAAGCAAAAACAGCACAGTAAATTTAGGCAGATAAAGGGAAATGTATTTTGAGGATATTTTTACATTTGAAAAATAATTTTAGACTTAATAATATAGAATAGGTTGTGCATTTTAGAGTTGGACATTAGAACTCTTCTAGGCCACTAGTTTCCAACATTTTACCTCAGAGTCACTGGATTTTTAAAAATATACATCCTAAGTTCTCATCCCCGAAGATTCTGATTCATTTGGTCGGGAAGGAGCTGAGAGGGGAGGCAGGCATACGTATATTTCTAAAAGTTCTACAGCAGCCAAAGTGAGACCCACAGACCTAATGCAGCCTCAGCATTTTTAGCATGAGTCCCTGAGGCCTTGAAAGAATAAGTAAAATTTCTTCGGGTCAACACAGTTTGTAAGCCTCGGAGCCAGGCCTAGAACTCAAATACTCAAATTCCTAGATTGGATCTCTTTTTACTAAACCAGCTGGCAACATTTCTACCTCACCCACACACTGGTGGAGATCTAATTACAAATTAGTAGTAGTTAGGAAGTCCAAGACTGCCTATATAACCCATGTGACAAGCAATGACCTGTGTGCTTCCTTTCTTGCTAAGCACTGAATAAGTCTTCAGATGATTATGATGACACTATATAGTGATTAATATATCTGTTTATTCTATATTTTTGAAAAGTTCATTTATTTGAAACTTTTGCATCCATAAAACATGTCATTCACATTTTAAGGCAAAGAAAACAGATTTAATATTTGAATAAGGGTCCAATTTAAGTCTTCAGTATTGAGTTTGCATATCTGAGCACATGAAAGTACTCAGATGTCAGGCTGCATTTTCTTTGCCACCTTCCTTATATGATAATGCCTTTAGACCTTCTTCTTTCTCCAGATTCTGAAAGCTCCATGCAGTTAGAGCCCTTGTCCAACTTCATCAGATGTCTCCCAGCACTTAGCACAATGCTTGTCATAGAGGCAATGTTCAATAATTAATAGTTGATAAAAAATCCTTTATTACATTTTATTAAGAAATGAGACAGAGTACCTTGAACCAACTTCAAGGAGAATCCCATATAAATAGAAGTATTGACTTTATTAAGTAGTAGTTTTATAGTTACTTTTTACAAGAGTTTGGCCTGATTTTCATGATATAAATTGGCTGATTAAAGGTTATAACTAATGTCTTTTATTGGTACTACTAGGTGCATTTATTAATAAGAGCTACTAATGCATCAAATAAATAAGCCTTCTGTTTTCTAGCCTGATTTTCCTTGAGATCAGATCTAGACGGTGAAGGGTGACATGGAGTGTTTGACAATTATTCACACTTGCTATCTTTAAAACTCAAATTCCAAATCACTGCCAGGTTGCAATGTGATGTTCAGCCATGTTTAAGGTTGGTCTCACCAGAGATACTATATCACAGCAGGCAATGTTGATAAACCAGAGCCCCCAAGGACACTGTTGAACTCTGTTCATTTTCAGGCTGCATGTGCCTTCCACAGAGGGAAGTGACACCTGGGTACTAATCTAGCTAAGTGAGCCACATAGAATCCAATTTCTCCTCTTTTCCAGGTTCTGCAGCCATCCATCTGAGCACATATACTATAATCTAACCATTCTGAAGCCCTTGCACTTCTCTTTAAACCACATGCTCTCTCACTCCCCATTTTGCACATGATGAAGTATAATTAACAAAAATAGGTTTTCTCATCTTCCTTACCTATCAGGGGATCTGCTGTTGACCTTACAAAACTCATTTCAATAAGCAAGATTCAATTTGTCCTTGCCATACCATTTGGGTTACAGTTGGGTTCTCATTCATATTGTTTTAAAAGTCCTTCATTCAATATACCTTTTATATGTGGCTAAAGGGCCTACTGACGTGCAGTTAACATTGATGAAATAAAATTAATACCAAGTTTTCTTGTCTTTTGGGAAACATAACCATTATTATTATCTGGCAGAAAATTTTATCATGCACATAACCTCAGGTGGCTCAAAGGGGTTGCATGATATTGTAGAAGGCAGTAATCCAGTTATAGAAGAAGATGATTCAATCAATGGCTATTTAGAGCTAAGTTTTTATTAAGAAGGTCATTTCAATCCCACCTTTTCAACCCCACCATTTGACCCTCTCTTTTGACCCAACCACACACCCACATCCCATACATTTGTTTCTAAGGCTATTTGCTCTTTATACCAAGGAGTAAATACAGTTTGTCAGACTTTCACCTAATTCATGTAGAAATAATGAACACAAAATATCACTAACATCAACTAAAATTACACATGTTTAAATATGGTAGAGTTGATTCACTAGCCAAAGAATCAATGTTAAAAATTGACACTGAAAAAATTAGCCCTGGTGGAAATATTCACACCAAATAATGAATAGTTAATCTCTGCTACATAACTGAGATGAGCTAGAAGGCTGGAGGGTAAACAGGTGTGCATTTAAGGGGTTCATCTTAGATCTAACATTAACATTAAAGCCAATGTTAATGGAGGATCTGAGCTGTAAGTGGGCCACAATACTAGAAGGCCCTAACTCGGGCCAGACACACAGCAGGGGCTCAGTAAATATTTTTGGAATGAGTGAATGAATGAATAAATGAATGAAAAAATGAATGAATTGTCTTTATATGATTTGGGGAACTAAATTTAAAAGTCTATTCAAATCTATGTATTAATAAACTAGATTTTGGGAAAGTCAGTAGTAAATATGTAGGTGTTTCTTTAATTAAAATGACCACAAAGTCATTTTTCTTACCCTTAATTTCTCGGCCTGAAAAGTTAATGAATTGTATCTGTTCCATGAATAACTGAGTTGAATTTGAAAGACAACTCTCCATTCTGAAAACCTCCCACACCACCAGTTAACTGTGACTTATCCTTTTACTTCTGAAGAATTTTAAGCACCTTCCATCTAACTTGATTGACAACAAATCTGTGCTTCCTCTGTCTTTATTCTCCCAGGAAGAAGATGTTACTCGTGAAAGTCGTTTTAATTTCAGTGGTTATGGGATGGGTCACTGCCTCCAAGTGAAAGATGGAACCGCTGTCAAGGCCACACCCGCCAATCCACTCCCACAACCCCCAAAAGATGCAGACGCCATCAAAAAGAAGTTTGTGGACCGGGCAAAAAGGATTGACACAATATCTCGAGCTGCCTTCCCATTGGCCTTCCTCATTTTCAACATCTTTTACTGGATCACATACAAGATCATTAGACATGAAGATGTCCACAAAAAATAGATGTGCCCTACAGACCCTGGGACCTTCTTGCCTAAGTGTTGTGCTTGTAAATACACAGTGAAATTGTCTTTATATCACTTTAACGGAGGAGAAGATTGAGGGAGGGGGGAGGGAGGATCATGGGGGTGGGTATCCTGGCGCCTACCTATGAAAAAAAGACAAGTTATGTGGGTAATGAAGAAAACTGCACAAAATTAAGGTGTTGCAGAATCACGTGAGCATAATTCCCTTCCATAGTCTTTAGCATTGTTCTTTCTGATGATGCATCGATCAGACATGATATGCAGGGTCAAGTTCTTGAAGGTTGTTTTCCTTTTGATTTGGTTTGATTTTGACTAATTCTGGTACTAAAAAGTTAGCTTAACACACACACACACACACACATGCATACACCAAAAATGTGTACATCTGACCATAGTGACTAGCCTATAGTGAGTCGAGGACCAAACTTTTTCAGGAAAATGCTGCCTCGTTTTTAAAACAAGCCTCCTGAGCTACGTTCTTTACAATATCTGTAATTAGTGTTTTACCCAAGAAATCCTTTTCTGAGTCATAAATTATTTCTACTTATCCAGAAAACAACAACAACAACAAATAAACACTAACGACAAAGAAAAGATTTCTACTTTACTGTCCATATAGGTGTAAATTTTAATATTATTTTTCTTTCCTAGATGTAATTTTGGGGTTTAAATCGTGTGTTGTGTAACTTATTTGATAGTGTACCCTCTTAAAAATAAATGCCCACTTTATTTCAGACCCGAGTTAGCACACTATATATTTTTTTCGCTTTGGCTATATTTATGTGTGACTCTAAGTGCCCAAGTGTGACTTAGTCATTGCAGCCACTCGGCCACAGTATTTATGGAGATGGTGTGTTCTGAACAGTGTAGCTCAGATTAGCTTGAACTTCCCATTTCTGCTCTCATTGTAGGTGTAACTACTAGTCCTAATGTTGACTAACCCATAATTTCTACTGTCAATCCAAGTGAATATCGTTTTAAATATCCTTGGCTAACTTAACGAATTTTAAAATTGTACTGTGATTTTCATAACCCATTGCCTTTTTGGTACCAGAGCTATGTGGTTTGAATCCTGGCTACGTGTTTTAAGTAAGAAAAAAAGACGTATTTTTGCTTACTCAAAGACAACCTGTAAAAATATAAGGAAATAATTAAATTTTACATGTGCTGTAAAGGGGGTTATTTAAAAAAGCATTTGTTCAATTTCAATAAAGCTAAGTGTGCCATGAAATTTCTCTCGAGTCTTTCCAGTTCTGCACTAAAATGGAAACAATTCAGATGACAATGTTAACTTGGATTTTTGTATCTGGACTTCCTGATAAGCTTGAAGTACTTATACAACTATTATATTACTGATGCTTATAGTATCCCCATGAATAAAGAAAAAATATGTTATTCGCATTTAGAAATAGGAAAACGGAAGCATTAGAAGCCATTGTGAGCAGAATCTAATACTGGACACTTTATATGAGACATAATTTCCAAGAGCACTGAGGAATCATAAAATCTTAAGGTGAAAAAAACTTAAAAGTCCAGCCCTGATTTTGTCAAGAATAGAGTTCCAAGATGAAAGAAAAATTCTGAGAACCTCAGTGAAGTAGAGTTAACTCATCTTGACCCTTGTAGATTTTCCTTAACCATAGATATTCATATGATATTCTGAGGAAGATGTGGATTCATAAGTCAATGTTTATGGCCTTTTAATCCTATTCAAATATTGAATCATTTCCATAGAAAGGAAAATTGCAGAGTGGCTAAAAACACGCACTTTGGAGATAAACTAGTTCAGCTACCTCTCCACAATGTGATCTTGGATGTTACCTAACTCTTCTGACTAGTCCCTGTTTCATGATTTCAAGAGGACTGACTGAGAAAAATGCAGGTAAAGCCATTATTAGCACAGTGTCTAAAAAGTAAATTCTCAGCTAATACATAATAATAAAATATTATTATGGACAGTATTGGTTATATACTGGGCAAGAAACTTCACCATGTCTAGACGTGGCAAGCTTAATGCCATGATTTTTGCATCATTCCTAAAACACTACTTCTGTCTTATTGCTCATTCCTTTCCAGATAAATAAAGTGAAGTCTTTGTTCTCAATTTTCTCCCACTGAAAAACAGTAAATTTGAGGCTAAAATGTCTCCCAAAGACAGGCCTGACCCCATAAGTGTCCTAGAAAGAGTCTTGATGTTGCATATGACAGGGTGAGGAGGAACCTTAGAGAAAAAATCCTAAGCTAAATGGTCATATATGATCAACATGTGCACCACGTAATATCTGGGAGGGTGCATTCCCCCATTAGAAAATTGAAAAGAGATTCACGTCTAAACATATTTGCCAGCCACTCAAGTAGGCAAAGACATCCTGGATGGCAAGAGGGCTTCTTGACTTTTCTCTGGTTTTAGTCCACATTCAGTGGGAAGAACTCTTAAATGCACAAATTTAGGTTATATAAATAAGATAAAATCTCCAGGAAAATATTTTGAATATCACATGCTCTGGTGAAACAGATAATTCCGCTATAATGGTTTTGAAAATTTTACTTAGGACATTTTTTTTTCACTGTTGTATTTGAGGGAAAATAGTTCAAGAATAAAATCATGACTCAGAGGAAGAGACCTTACTACCTGTTTTCATTAGATTGGAATCTTCTGGAAGAAAGTGGCTATGTTTTCATGGGTTCTTCACAATGCCAGTCAAAGCTAGAATGACCAATGAATACTGGGTTTTCACTAAGAAAACTCTGGTGAAGGATGATATTCTGTGCCTGTTAACAAAGTTATGTGAGTTTTTGCAGCCCAGAAATCACAAGGTAATCAACTACTGCCACCATTTCTCAGATAATGGATTGTCTTTTAAACATCTTTCAATTTCTACCATTTGGTTTTAGGAACACATCGGGATGACTTAAGGCCTGAGACTGGATGGTATTTTCAAATACCTTGGTCCTAAACAGAGGCTACAAACCAGAGTGGCCATAGGTTTTAAAAAATCCTTCCAAACAGTGTCATCATTAAGCTCCTTGTCTATGCCACTGAACAGAACTGCCACATTCTGAAAGCAAAACTTCCAGTAAAGATTAAATGAATATCATTTTACATTTCACTTACTCCATTAATATCAAATAAGAAGGTTCTAACCAAAACACAGCACAAAATTCTATACCATATAATTTATAGCATTGGAAAAGAAAAAAAAAAAATTTTTTTTTTTAGGATTTACACATTTCCTAGTTTAAGCCTGAAGTAAATCTGTGGGATGAAATTTAAATCTTATGTCTGCCAGATACTCTTTTTCAATCTTTTAACCTCTGCTTTAAACTTTTTCCTATTTTCGGTAATTTGGGTTTGTTTTCTTTTTTTTAAAAAAGTATAATTTGAATGATTCAAGCAATACATATTCTTCATAAATCACAAAGTAGAACTAAAAATAACACCAAAAATAAAACTAAAAATAAAGATAACACCACAACCTCATATTTACATAGCGCTGTCAAAATAACAACATGTTTTGATATCTACAACAGCACTTAATTCTAACAATTATCCAAGGTGGCCAGATTACACAGTCAATATCCACCCTTTGATCAATAGATAAACAGAAGCCCCATTAATTAACTGCCTCACCCAAAATCATCTATCATATTAGAAGTTGAACATCCAGCACAATTTGTTTCTTAACTCCTCAGACTATACACTTTCACTATATCCACAACTGTATAAGAAAAGAAAAGCCGAGAAAGTAAAAAACCTTGGTACCACTGACCCACCCTCATGGATGACCAAATAAATTGGTAAAGGAGGGCATTCTGTAAAATATTTCCATTGAAAATGCCTAAGAAAAATAGCTTAAAATAGCATACAAAATAAAGAAAATCTTCGAAGAGAGTCAATATCTTCTGTGATTGAATGGCCCAGAATATACTGGGGTTGAAGAAAACAAACAGAACTTAATTTAAAAGGTGTTTATTTCCATTTTTTACCCCCGTCTATAGACTTACCAGCTATAATTTGGCTCTTGTTCCTACATATCACTGAATCCTTCTTCATTTTATTTTATTTTTTCCAAATTTTGTTTTATTTTGTCAATATACTATGTGGTTGATTATTGTGGCCCATTACCGAAACTTCCCTCCCTGCTCCCTCTCCCCCCTCCCTTCCAACAATGTCCTTTCTGTTCACTTGTCCTATCAACTTCAATGAGCTATAATTGTTGTGTCTTCTTCCCTCCCCCAACCCAGTTTATTTGTGTATTTATTTCTTTATTTTTAGCTCCCACCAATAAGTGAGAACATGTGATATTTCTCTTTCTGTGCCTGACTTGTTTCACTTAATATAATTCTCTCTAGGTCCAACCATGCCATTGCAAATGGCAGTATTTCATTCTTTTTTATAGCATAGTAGTATTCCATTGTGTAGATATACCACATTTTCCATATCCACTCATCTGATGATGGACATTTGGGCTGGTTACAACACTTGACTATTGTAAAGAGTGCTGCAATGAACATTGGGGAACAGGTATACCTTCAACTTGATGATTTCCAATCATCTGGGTATATTCCCAGCAGTGGGATAGCTGGGTCATATGGTAGATCTATCTGCAATTGTTCGAGGAACCTCCATACCATTTTCCATAGATGCTGTACCATTTTGCAGACCCACCAACAATGTATGAGAGTTCCTTTTTCTCCACAACCTTGCCAGCATTTATCATTCACAGTCTTTTGGATATTAGCCATCCTAACTGTGGTGAGATGGTATCTGCGTGTGGTTTTGATTTCCATTTCCCGAATGCTGAGTGATTTTCAGCATTTTTTCATATGTCTATTGGCCATTTGTATCTCTTCCTTAGAGAAATGCCTACTTAGCTCTTTTGCCCATTTTTTAATTGGGTTGCTTGTTTTTTCCTTGTAGAGTTGTTTGAGTTCCTTGTATATTCTGGATATTAATCCTTTGTCAGATGTATATTTTGCAAATATTTTCTCCCACTCGGTTGGTTGTCTTTTAACTCTGTTAATTGTTTCTTTTGCTGTGTAGAAGCTCTTTAGTTTCATATAATCCCATTTGTTTATTTTTCCATTGGTTGCCCGTGCTTTTGGGGTCATATTCATGAAGTCTGTGTCCAGTCATATTTCCTGAAGTGTTTCTCCTATGTTTTCTTTAAGAAGTTTTATCATTTCAGGTTGTATATTTAATTCTTTAATCCATTTTGAATTGCCTTTAGTGTATGGTGAAAGGTATGGGTCTAGTTTCATTCTCCTGCATATTGATATCC
>NW_007729843.1:218255-218916 GCF_000696425.1 Galeopterus variegatus
TTAGGTTGTTCACTTGCTATCTTTCCATTCTTCTGAAGTAAGCATTTAATGTGATAAATTTCCCCCTTAGTATTGCTTTTGCAGTATTCCACAGGTTTGGTATGTTGTAACATTATTTTCATTAGTTTCAATAAATTTTTTGATTTCCTGTTTGATTTATTCTTGGACCCATATGTCATTAAGTAGAATGCTGTTTAATTTCCATGTGTTTGTATAGTTTCCAGAATTTCATTTGTTATTGATTTCTAATTTTAATGTGTTGTGGTCTGAAAAAATACATTGGATAATTCCAATTTTTTTGAGTTTGTTGAGACTAGATTTGTTACCGATCTATCCTGGAGAATGATATTCTGAGGTGGTTGGATGGAATGTTCTGTAGATATCTGCCAAGCCCAATTGGACTAGAGTGTTGTTTAGATCTTGTGTTTCTCTGCTGATTCTTTGCCTAGTTGATCTGTCCAATATTGATTGTGGGATGTTCAGGACCCCTGCTATTATGGTATTAGTGTTTATTTCCTTCTTTAGGTCTAATAGAGTTTGCTTTATAAATCTGGCTGTTTTAATATTGGGTGTGTATATATTTATGATTGTTATGTCTTCTTTTTTTTTTTTTTCGTTAAATTTTTATTTTGTCAATATACAGTGTATATGATTATTATGG
>NW_007729844.1:0-515 GCF_000696425.1 Galeopterus variegatus
CACGTGTGCATAAATACACAGCATGCATAAAGCTCAATAAGCAACTGATCTTTGACAATTCCAAACAAACAGCATTAAACATTCCAGTAATCACATGTGAACTTTTACTTGACAGTAGATACAATAACGGGGGCTCACAATGATGACACAGAATTATTGGAAAGGTTGTTATGTTCAGAACATTTAAAAAATGTGCAAGAACGAGTATAAGACCTTTTGGAAAGCTTTTCATAAAAAATGGTTAAAGTGAAGCATTTTAGAGCTTAAAGGGGGACTATTGCTTCGAAGATTTACTTTTGAAATCAGATACTGCATATTGCTAGCCTGGAAAAAGATCAAACTTCAAAAACTGAAGTATGGTTTCTCCTGAAAGTGTATTGCTTTTGCATCATTAAAGTCAGAAAATCATAAGTCAAACCATCTTAAGTCATGGACTGTCTGTACAAAATTCCAATTTTAACCCCAGACCTACTAAACCAGGATCTGAACTTTGCCAAGATTTCCACGAGATACTT
>NW_007729844.1:2071-3381 GCF_000696425.1 Galeopterus variegatus
AAAAAATCTTGAAAGCAACCAGATATAAATGACACATCACATATAGGGAACACTAATGCAAATAACTGTGGAATTCTCATCAGAAATCATGGAGGTTAAGAAGGTAATGGAACAACATTTTAAAGTGCTGAGGGAAAAGAACGGTCAACCTAGAATTCTATATCACTGAAAATATCATTCAGGAATAAAAGTGAAATAAAGACATTCTTTGATAAAGAAAGACTAAGAGAGATTCTCACTAATAGTCCTGTTCTAAGAGCAATGCTAACAAATGTTCTTCAGGGAAGAAAAAATGTTATCAGAAAGAAACTCAAAACTTTGCAGTCAAAATGTTCAATATATGGGTAAATATGATAGACTATATTTCTCCTTTTAAGTTCTTTAAAATATGTATGACAATTTAAACCAAAAATCATAATTATTGTCTGATGAGATTTCCCTATTGTATGTACATCTAATATATATAACAGCTATGACATAAGGAGGGAAGATAAGAAAACGACATTGTTTTAAGGTTTCTACATTCTGTGTGAAGTAGTGAAATATTAATAGTAAGTGGAATGTGAAAATTAACTCATAATCTCTGAAGCAATTGCTAAAAAACTATCCAAAAAGAAATAGTGAAAAGTCAATAAGTAAACTGAAATTCAAGAGTAGGAAAAATTCAAATATTCCCAAAGAAGGCAAGAAAGGGGAAGCAGAGGAATAAGAAAAAGAAAAAAAAGTGGATAAACAGAAAACGTGTAACAAAGTGATAGACCTAAATTCAGCCACATTAATAATTCCATTAAATGTAAATGATCCAAACATACNACTGAAAGTGTATTGCTTTTGCATCATTAAAGTCAGAAAATCATAAGTCAAACCATCTTAAGTCATGGACTGTCTGTACAAAATTCCAATTTTAACCCCAGACCTACTAAACCAGGATCTGAACTTTGCCAAGATTTCCACGAGATACTTATACACATTAAAGTTTGAGAAGCCCTGGTTTAGAGAACTTAAAGATTTCCATTGCAAAGAAATTAAGAACCAGATTCCACAGAGTTCAGTATGAAGTGTTGAACACTCTCCAAACTGTTATGTGTGAAACTAACTTTAAACAGTATACCAAAGCTTTTGACAACTGAACTATAATGCAGATAAAGGTCCAGGTACTAGACTGGCCCTAGGGGGTGAACACGCTAAACAGATTCAAATAAATAACATTGTAAAGGTTTTCAAAACTGAACTGAGAAATGGTAAAGGGCCCCAAAAACAAAAAAAAAAAAAAAAAAAGGGTTATGTTGCATAATCTTTTTTTTTTTTTT
>NW_007729844.1:5229-6204 GCF_000696425.1 Galeopterus variegatus
TTGGAACTCTGTGGAATTTTTTTCCAAATATTTTCAATCCATGGTTTGTTGAAAACATGGATGAGGAACCCATGGATACAGAGGGTCAACTCTAAAAACATAGATAGGTTAAATGTAAAAGGATGGCAAAGTTATACCATGCAAGCACTAATAAAAAGAAAGCTAAAGCAGCCATACTAATATCAGTCAAAACAGACTTATAAGCAAGGAAAACTTTCAGGGATAAAGAATAAGAAAAATATAATGATAAAAGTGTTATGTCACCCAGAAGACATAACCGTCCTAAATGTGTATGTACCTGACAACAGAGCTTCAAACCACATGATGCAAAAACTGATATAACTGAAAGGAGAAATAGAAACATACACAATTACTAGTACAGTTGGAAGCTTAGCACTCCTTTCTCAGTAATTGCTAGAACAAGTAGTCAGGAGGTCAGCAAACATATAGAAGACCTGAGCAATATAATCAACCAATTTAACCTAATTGACATTTATAAAACACACCACCCAACAGCAGGAAAATACAAATTCTTTTCATGGAGCATTCACCAAGATATACCATATGATATGCTGGGTCTTTAACAAATTTAGAAGAATTAGTGTCATATGAATTATGCTCTCTAAAATGGAATTAAACTAAAAATAAGTTATATATATTATACTACATATATATATATTCTCAAAATAGTTGGAGATTGCACAACACGCTTCTAAAAAAATCCATGGGTAAAAGAGGAAGTCTCGAGAGAAATTAGAAAATGTTTTAAACTGAATTAAAATGAAAACACAACATATTAAAGATTGAGGGATGTAGCTAAAGTAGTTTTAGGAGTAAATTTGTAAAATTACATACTTATATTTAAAAAGAAGAAAGGTCTTAAATTAACAATATAAGCTTCCATCTTAAGATACCAGAAAAAAGAGAGCAAACTAAGCCCACAGAAAACAGAAAAAAAGACATAAAAGATAAGAA
>NW_007729844.1:7580-9105 GCF_000696425.1 Galeopterus variegatus
CTCAACAAAATATTAGCGTATTGAATCCACCAATATATAAAAAGAATATTTTTTATACATTAAAAGAAAAAGAACATCATGAAGTGGGGGTGTATCCTGAGAAAGCAAGGATGGTTGAACATTCAAAAATCAACCAATGAAATATACCATGTTAAGAGACCAAAGAAGAACCACATGACTATAACAATAGATGCAGTAAAAGAATTTGGAAAAATTCCATTCATTCATGATAAAAAATTTCAGCACATTAAAGATAAAAGGAAACATCCTTAACCTGTTAAAGGATATCTATAAAAATATTGATAACTAGCATTATTATTAATAGTGAAAGACTGAATGCTCATTCTTTCTGGAACAAAGCAAGGATGTCCACTCTCACCGCCCCTATTCAACATTTTACTGAAAGTTCTAACCAATATCAATAATAAAATAAGAAAAAAAAAATCCCTTTTCAGTGATGACATGATAGTTTATGTACAAAATCCTGTATAATCTACAAAAACTATTACAATAAATAAGTGAGTTTAACATGATTACAGGATACATGGTCAATCAATATAAAAAGTTAATTATCACTTTTATGTATCAGCAATGAACAACTGGAAACCAAAAACTTTTTAAAGTACCATTCATAATAGTTTTAGAAATTGAAATACTTAGATATAAATCCAACTACATATGTTCAGTATATGTGTGCTGAAAACTTATGAAAAAATAAAACAAACTTCTAAGTAAATGGAAATACATACCATTATCATGAATTGGAAGATTTAATATTGTTATAAATTCTCCCAGAATTGGTCCATAGATTTAACATAGTCCCATGCAAAATCCCAGTAGAACTTTTATATGTTGTGCATATTGTAGATACACAGAGCAGATTCCAAAATGTAAATGAAAAGGAGAAGGAAGTAAAGAGCCAAAGCAATTCTGAAAAGAAAAACAAAATTGAAACACTCACATTATCTAATTTTAAGGCTTATACTAAAACTTCAGTAAGCAAGACAGTGTGGTACTGGAGAAAAAATAGACACATAGATTGATAGAACAAAATAGACAGACCAGAAATAGATACACACAAATACTGTCAAGTGATTTTTAACAAAGTTGCAGAGACAATTGAGCGGAAAAGAATAGACTAGTGCTGGAACAACCGGCCACATGTATGCCAAAGAAATAAGTACAACCCAACACCTTACACAAAAATTAACTCAAAATGGACCATATACTTAAATGTAAAAACTATAAAACTACTAAAGAAAAATATAAAAGAAAGTCATCATGACTTTAGGTTATGAAAAGTTCTTTGATACAACACAATCTCAAAAATTATTTGACTTCTTTGAAGACAAAAATGTTTAAACCTTTTAAGTGTGAAAGACACTGTTAAAAGAGAATGAGAAGATAAGCTATAGACTGAAGGAAAATATTTACAAGTCACATTTTGACAACAGATTCATATCCAGAATATTAAAGAACTCCCAAAGCTCAACCACAAGAAAACAAATAACCCAGTTAAAAAAAA
>NW_007729844.1:9843-22159 GCF_000696425.1 Galeopterus variegatus
AAAAAAAAGAAAGAAAGGTCAAATATTTTGACAGATACTTTACCAAAGAAGATACACAGATGAAGAATAACCATACAAAAAATTGTCCAACGTTAGGGAAATCAAATCAAGTCTTAGGGATAAGCAAATTTAAACCATAATTATGCCCAAGGTCCTGAGGCAGAAGCTGAGGGCTGTTCCTGCTGCCAGCAATCAGGCAAGCAGGATAGCATGCCCGGGGGCCTGAGGCAGAAGCCAAGGGCCACTTCTCCATCCCCCTGCCCACAACTGCAACAAGGCACACCAGAAACACCACTTCCATGTGGGTGGCCTGCCAGACACTCAACTTCATTGACAGACACAAAGTGAGTCAACAGTAGAGAACATAAAAAGAAGAGGATGTCTATTTTTATATCAAAGTACTCTCTAATTTCCCTGTGACTTTTCTTTTTACACAGTATTTACTTAGGAGAGTGTTTAATTTTTCCACATATTTGTGGATTTTCTAAATTTCTTTCTGTTATCGTGGTTAGAGAACATATTTTCTATGATCATAGTCTTTTCAAATGTTCTAAGACTTGTATTATGGCCAAAAATAAAACAAAGAAACAAACAAAAAAACCCATAATTAGATATCACTACACATCTATTAGAATGACTAACACACACACACACACACACAAAACTTGACACTAGCAAGTGCTGACAAGAATGTAGGTCAATTGGAACATTCATATATTGCTAATAGGAATGCAAAATTGTAGTTACTAGACATTTAGGCAGCTCTTTATAAAGTTAAACACACACTTGTTATATGACCCTGTAATCCCAATCCTGTATTTTTATCATACAGAAATGAAAACAAAAAGTTTTCTTATAGGTTCACACAAAAACCTGCATATGAATGTTTATGGCAATATTATTTATGATCTCTACCTGTTAGAAATAACACAAATTTCTTTAATGAGTGAGTGGGTAAACAAATTGTGGTATATCCACACAGTGGATTACTGCATAGTGATAGAAAGAAATTAATACTGTATCATTCTGTTCATATGAAAAAATCATAGCAATAAAGACAAAATCATAGCAATGAAGATCAGATGAGTGCTTACCAGAGGCTGCAGGTGGGGAGAGACCGTGACCACAAAGGTGCAGAACAGAGAGTTTTTTGGTAGAGTGAACTGTTCTGTGTTTTGATTGTGAAGGTTACATGAATCAATACATGTTTTAAAACTAATAAAACTGTACACCAAAAAAGTGAATTTTGATGTAAATTTTAAAAATCATCACAGTTCAACACATTTTAGAAGCAGTAAAATTATTAACTTAGTGCCATATTTATTCTTACTTAAAAATGGAAGAACTGAAAAACTACCAACACACTCTAAAAAGAAATCCCTGGCCGGCCAGTTAGCTCAGTTGATTAGAACGTGGTGCTGATAACACGAACGTCCAGCGTTTGATGCCTGTCCTGGCCAGCTGCCAACAATCAAACAAAACTCCAATGTTGTAAAGGCTGGCACCAGATTCTAATAATTCCCCTTAAATTACAAGTTTCTTTTTTCATTGTTTCTTTTCTGTGTCATATGACAAAGGCATAACACAACATGTAATCTTTGATAAATAGCACTGAACTGGGAAATGTTTACATTTCAGATACTTTAATTGACTTCAGGTCTACTGAGGATTCCTTTGATATCCATTAACTTTTATGAACCTACAACAGAAAGGAGCCACTATTATGATCTTGTTAGAAAGTTAGGCTTAGTGAAGAAGTCATTTTAAAAATAATTTTTCATTGGCAAAGACATCACTGCATTCATTCATTCACATATAAACTGTACAGTCGGTAGGTAAAAGGCCAATAAATTCGCTATGTGTATCAAATAGAGCAATGTGAGATAAATGATTACTCACTCCCTTTTCAGTTACCTAATTGCATATTAATTTTGCTTAGTCATTTATTTAAACTTCAGTTTACACATTTTAAAAATGGCAATAATAGTTTTTGCTTTTTTTTTTTTTTAAGATTGTGGAGTTTGAATGAAAAATTCAACCTGAAAGAACTTTGAAGAGCAGAGTCTGCATGTGAATGAGTTTTAACTTATAATTAAATTTCTCCCTATTTTTCTCTAAAGAGGCTTTCTCAAGCTTTGGAAAAAATGCTATCAAGCATCCTGGGGGAGGGTAAATTACTGCTCAGTAAATAATGATGGATGTGGTAGGGCTTCTCTCATCTACTGTCATACTGAGGAGAGAAATCTTCAGTGCAGACAGTAAGCCATTAAAGCAAACATTAAAAACAGAGGGAAAAAAAAGAATGCAAATGTACACACGCACAGCTATACTACATGAAGTGGAATGTAACAGAGTAGATTTCTGGTTCAGTCTTCATGCAGAAAAATAACTGATTTTTTTTTTTTTTAATGATATATGACTTGAGAGTGGGCCAGAAGCTGCTTGCCAGTACCTGGGTCCCACCTATCAAATAAAGAACACTTGTGGAGTGCTGGTGTTAGAGGTGCCCACACCACCACAGTCCTTTTTATGCCTCCCTTTCCCTATCTGGATACTCTATCACCTATAGAGATTCCACCATATTCTGAGAAACAAGAGCTGAATTAGAACTCTTTTTGGTCTCTCTTCATATGGGTCCAGAATTTCTTTTTAATGATGCACTTTAGTCAACTGGAGATTTGTTTTTAGTTCAGTCAAATAATTTTTTAGATGTGTTAAAGTATTAATAGTCAGTCTCGACTTCCAGGAAGGAAATGGCTACATTGGAACCTTGTTAGGATATTTTTTATTGAGTGCATACCTTGGGGCAGTCTTACAATGAAGTAGTTTAGCTAAAGTACGTTGCACTCTGTCTAGCCCATGCTTCTTTAAATGGGTCCCCTTATGTGGAATAGTGTTGTACTGAGGTTCTGAGAGAACGGCAAGGTTACAGACTTTTTGGCAGCCATTTTTTGGATTACAAGTAGTCATTCCTTTTATTTTATCAGGATTGCAACAAAGACCTATACTTTACACAGATGTATTTAGAGATGCCTTTAGCCAATAACTGAAATGCCCCAGGCCATTCTGGTTTTTAAAAAAAGCTTATCAGGTAAGAAAAACATCTATCATTATAAATTTAATAAGTTGATTATACTTGCATGTCAAACGCAGTAAATTATATTATCCATAATATACACAATTAATGAGAATAAAATGTTCTTTACAATTTTTAATTTTTATTATTTTTATAAAACTCAATTTTTCTGGTATTCAAATAAACATTTCAACTTAAGACTGATTCTAATAATTATTTGGTCATGGTGATGTCAAAATTTATAAGTTTATATTCTCTATAATTATTCAGTCCAGCCTATTGTAAACACAATGAAGTAAAACAAAGATTTAAAGTAAAAGTAAAAGCTGTATAATTATTGTTTATTNCGCAGTAAATTATATTATCCATAATATACACAATTAATGAGAATAAAATGTTCTTTACAATTTTTAATTTTTATTATTTTTATAAAACTCAATTTTTCTGGTATTCAAATAAACATTTCAACTTAAGACTGATTCTAATAATTATTTGGTCATGGTGATGTCAAAATTTATAAGTTTATATTCTCTATAATTATTCAGTCCAGCCTATTGTAAACACAATGAAGTAAAACAAAGATTTAAAGTAAAAGTAAAAGCTGTATAATTATTGTTTATTTCCTCCAAAAGAAATAGGTTCAAAGAGCAAAATTTTTGGTAAACTGTACACATTGAGAGAGAGAATGTGTGTAGTGTATGTATTTGTAGTAATTTATCAATTTTAAGGAAGATAGAACTAAACCATGAGATGTAACTTTTTCAAGAAAAAGAAAATATTGAAGAATTGTAAACAAAGTTTGTTAACAAAAGGCAATAACTTGGTAGCATCAAGTGTTATATTTTTAAGCATTCCCCAAGCATGCTAATAACAAAGGAGAATCCATTTTCATTTATAGGACATTTACATTGTATTGAAGTACTTTAAGGTAAACATTCTGAATGGTAGACTTTAATCTTATATCAGCTAATAAAAATTACATTTTGAACTGTACAAAATCCACATGATTGTTGAATGATGTTTACTCTTATAGGTAATTCATTTAGTTGACTGATGGACATAAAGATATAGCAATAATGTAATGCTTAGCAAGCAGTGATACAGTAATGCAAAGCAAGTAGTGATATGGTAACAAACTCAGAATATCAATACTGAATCAACATCAGTTAGCCCAGCCTGTATACACTATAAATGAAAACGACAGCACTGTTCTACAATAACCTAAGCTTTATGAATAAACTATAAATCTTCTGAAAATATAAGCTATAAAAGATTCAGTGTTAAGTATTGTGTCCTTGGGTATTCATAAATTCTTTTATGGGTATTGCCTATAAATGTCTCCATATTTTTAAAGAATATATTTCAAGTGTTCTACTATGCAGAGGTATTTGCATTTGTCCATAGTAAGTAACAGGGAAAAAAAAGTTTCAAATAAACCCATTTTTTTTCCATTTTGGACAAGTGTATTGCATTATTAATACAGACTACCAACCTGCCCTATCCCCGAAACCCTTCAAACTCTATGAATATTATACAGTCTTTCTCTTTCTGTTTATGAAAAAATCAAACCTGAAAACTTATATTAAGTGGAGTTTTGCTACCAAAGTGACAAACACCAAAGTCCGTGGACAAATAGCAGAGGCATCACTTCAGAGCCTGTTGGAAATGCACAATCTTGGGCCACATGCTAGACCTACTGAATGAGAATCCGTGTTTTTAATAAGATGCCCAGGTGATTCGTTATACATCAAAGTTTGAGAAACACTGATTTATTGCACTTTATTGATGTATCTAATTTTCTATAAATTAACCATATCTAAACAAGTACTATATAAGTATTCCATATGTATCCTTTAGCAGTATTCAAGATTTATTTTGTGACAAAATCACAAACACAGCTCACAGAAAGTGCAAATTTTCAAGTTCTTCCTCAGAGTTCAGAATTTAGTACCCCTAGGGTCAGGCCTGGTTTACCCAAACTCTCCTGAACTGATACAAAGTTAATGATAATATCAATTTTGGGTAACAGCTTCAAATCATAGCAAAATACCACAAGAAAGTAACATGTAAACTGTTTCTGACAAACTTTGAAATGTTTCAAACTTTTTCTGATTTGTTAATCACAGAATTAAAAATTTGGCATTAAATGGACCTTGTTCCATTCATGAGACATGATAACATCATTTTTTTTTTCTCCCAGGAAACAGCATTATTTCAGCCAACAAATCACAAAATGATT
The DNA here is from genome assembly GCF_000696425.1 of Galeopterus variegatus. Taxonomy (NCBI): domain Eukaryota; kingdom Metazoa; phylum Chordata; class Mammalia; order Dermoptera; family Cynocephalidae; genus Galeopterus; species Galeopterus variegatus. Next base: position 15,159 of record NW_007729844.1, read on the forward strand.
TACTGGTTTGTTAATCACAGAATTAAAAATTTGGCATTAAATGGACCTTGTTCCATTCATGAGACATGATAACATCATTTTTTTTTTTTCTCCCAGGAAACAGCATTATTTCAGCCAACAAATCACAAAATGATTTACTGGAGACCTTGAAGTTGATACTGCCCTCACTGGAATCAACTACTTGTACTAGAAAATAAGACCAATACATTCTGCAGAGTGTTAATTATTACTCTCTAACGATCTCAAAAACAAATGCACCCAGGAGTCACTACAACTTCTAAAATGAAAAACAAAGCTGTTCACATGTTCAATATGCACTATTTTATTTTAAACAACAGCACAACAAACACAATGACATAATAGGACCATTACTTTAATACTGATAACATTCCTTGACAAGTTGACTTATAATTTACACACATTGTTTTCATCTGGAGCTATTTTAAATATTATCTTAAGATATATTGTAAAACACAAATTCTAAATATATACCAGTTGCAAACATAATGTGTTTAGTTACTGTTCTCCTTGTTAACAAATGAAGTAATTTAAAGTTCCTCAAAATCATGTCCACTTGTGTTCATTGTTTCAGGATGCATGACTCGTCCCATAAATAGGATTGTACCTGCATTGGTTTGGAAGCAAAAAAAAAAAAAAAGAATAGGATATTTATTTTCCTTCTTGCTTATAATTAGCAATGTTCTAATAATAAAAATAAAATTATCTGCATGTAAAACACTGAACATTAGAAATTATCTGATAAACACTGTGAAAAAAAGTTCTCAATTAAATAAAAAGTTTCTTTGTATCCTATTAAATAACATTCTGTTCTTATAACAGACTCACCAGTTCTCCTGTTCCTGATAAGAAAGAAAAACGGATGGTCGACAATAACTTGAGGATACAGCACAGCCATCCTACTAATTGCAATCATTCCTACAGTGCAGAGAGAAAGTAATTACATGTCTGTGTATGTGCAGAGACTAATGAGTAATTTCTCAAAACCATCTATATCTATCCATTTACTGCAAAGGCAACAGTTGACAGACAAGATTTTAAAGACTCAGAGAAAAATGATAAAGGTGTTACTATATTTACTTGACCTTTTTAAAAAACAAAACAAATGCATACCACACAATTTCCTCCTCCCACCCCAGCAAAAATAATAGGGCAATTTATTCTGCCTGTCATAAAATTTTTAATCTCAGCCTTAGATAAATACTTGTGATTTACTAAAATGCCTTTGGCTTTAAGAGAAGNTTAATCTCAGCCTTAGATAAATACTTGTGATTTACTAAAATGCCTTTGGCTTTAAGAGAAGGGGGAAAAGAAAGAAAAAAAAAATCCTCAGACCAAAAATGACGGCAGTTTCTTTATATTTTCAAGTCATTATTTCTTTTGTCTGAAATGGGTATTTTTCCACAACAAGTCACCAGTTTCTAGAATGGGAAAAGAAAGAAAAAAAAAATCCTCAGACCAAAAATGACAGCAGTTTCTTTATATTTTGAAGTCATTATTTCTTTTGTCTGAAATGGGTATTTTTCCACAACAAGTCACCAGTTTCTAGAAGTGGTTAGGATGACAGTGATTAAAAGAAAAATATAACCACGAGAGATGCAACGGTGTTTCCTACAGCTAGGATACTGATTCCTCCTGAGATCCTTATTATGGGATGACTGTTGTGTACTTGCTGCAGTGCAGTTAATTGTCAGAAAAAAGTCAAGATTAAATTATTTTAAGCTTTCTTGATGCCTGAGACTACTGTGTTTCTATTTCCTTCTAAAAATACTGCTATGACTGGTGATATCCTTTTAGTGGACAAATGCATGCAAAAGTTAGAAATAATGTACACAAATATAATATACTAACATTTTAGCAGAGGGGCTAAAGTGCTACTAAAATTTGATGATAGTTATTGAACATGAAATTGAAACAAATCCAAACAAATAAAAGCAATGGAAAAATCATTCTCAGTTCTTGGGAAGTCAGAACTATCAAAATGATCAAGGACACTTACCATCGTACTTTAGAAATGTGATTTATGTCCATATTTTAAAATTAATTTAAAATTATTATTTTTATTGGTATTATTTAGTTAAAAATATTTATATTTATTACTTTCTATGATATACTCATTTATGTATGTGCTATTAAAAAATCAAAACTTTTCACTGACAAAATTAAGAACCAACTTCCCCAAGTAATTAGGTAGGAAGAAAAATTTTTAAATGGCAGCAGGGAAATATTTAAATGGGCAGTACAGCAGGAAAATCTATTCTCACAGAGCTGCCACTGTCCTGTCTCTCATTAGAGAGAAAGGAAGAGGAGAGTTACTCTGCAAAGGGCACCGTAGTGAGTACAAGCTTCACATCCTATTTAGATCATTCTGGCTGGTTCAGCATTTGCTTGACTTCTAAGTTAGAGCAGAGTCAGTTTTTTCACTTGGCTCTGAAAAATGACCCCCCATCCCCACCCAAGATTGCTTTAAAAGTACAATTCTGGAAGAGGTGAGAACATTTTAGAAAACAACGTAGTACCTGAGGCAGCAGCAGCTTCTGAGCCCTCTTCATTAACTTCTATGAAGGACTTGTGAATTACTTTAGAAAAGAAAATCTCTTTGTTATCTGCAAAAAGAGAATCGGTAGCATTTCTTTAGTTATCAGAGATAGGGAAACATTATATCCTTTTGTTAAATAGGTTTCAGAGACATAAGAGAATAAGATACTGATAGAAAACATAAGAGATGTTACAAGATTTCATTTATGATATGAGAGAACCGTTGAAGATGTTTCTCATCTGCTTTTATTTCATATTCACTTGTTAATTTTCTACCTTCATTTTATTGGTAATTTTCCCATTGTTTATTTCTTATATTGCCAGAAAAAGTGGAAACTCTGTTTATAATAATGACTTCAAATTAGTTCATAACTCAAGGTGAAAATATCTTACACATTGCTCTCTAATTTGGAATCTAAAAACACAAAATGAAAATAGGTAAAAATCCAGATATAACCAGAATAATTTTTTTCTTCTTTTAACCTAATCTCTAATTACTATGATAAGGTAAAAATCCTTGGTAAAGAAAAATAAAATTCACTTCTAGTTTTCAGAAATGTAAATATATTAAAAAATTACTTTCCATTCCAGTCAATTGGTTTATCTGAGGATTCACAAACAAGCTTTACCCTATGAACAGAGGAAATAACACATTTTTAGTGCTAGAAGAACTATTTTTCTCTTTGTGAATTGCCTTTCTATTTGTGCTTACTTTTAAATTAATGGCTGTTATGGGCTGAATTTTGTCCAACCCCCCCCATTCATAAATTAAAATCCTAACCCCCAGTATTTCAGAATGTTATTGCATTTGGAGATAGGGTCTTAACTTAAAATGAGGTCATTAGGTGTCACATACTTTCAATTACTTAGAAGAGAGGATTTTGAATGTTCCCATGTAAAGCTCTTTTACCTGCCCATAATCCTGTCAACTGGGCCAATTGTTGAGCTAAGGCTGGGTCTGAAGCTCACAGACCCCACAAGCCCATTGTCCAGACTGGGTCACAAACCCTTCACATGCCAGGCTGGGTTCCTAGACCCCTCACATGGCAGGTTGGGTCACCAGACCTCTCACGTGCGAGGTCTATGAGCTAGGTAACCAGCAAACAGGTCCTTGGAAGCTGTAGGTTGGAGAGCATGGCTGCACATGGGCAGATGCTGAAGGCAGATGCCAGTCAAGCTGCAGTGCCGTGCATGCACACTAACTCCACCCCCGCACAATTTGTTTACAAAGAATGCACTGCACCACCCCCAAGCAGACAGGCAGGCAAGGGGGCCTGATTAAATTATTCTATTTTCCCAACATCCCACCTAAAAGAAATGATAATGTTTAAGGTGATGGATATGTTAATTAACTTGATTTGATCATTACACATTGTATATATGTATTGAAATATCATACAGTACCCCATAAATATGTACAATTATTATGTGTCAATTAAAGATAATAATAATAATAATAAACTAAAAGAAAAATGAGGTCATTAGGTTGGGTCCTAATCCAATACGACTAGTCTCCTTATAAAAAGAGGAAATTTGGACATAGATAGGTACAGAGAAAAGACCATGTGTTAATTTTATGTGTTAACTTGGCTATGCCAGTGGGCCCAGATATTTTGTCAAACATTATTCAGAATGTTTCTGTGAAGATGTTTTTGATTGAGATTTACATTTAAATTGGTGGGCTCTTGAGTAAAGCAGATTACCCTTACAGTGTGGCGGGGCCTCATCCAATCAGCTGAAGGCCTTAATAAAACAAAGACCTCCCGAGAACAAAGAGGAATTCTGCCAGCATACTGCCTTTGGACTGGAACAGCAAGTCTTTGCTGGATCTCTACCCTACAGATTTTAGATTTCCAAAGCCTCCACAATATGTGAGCCAGTTCCTTAAAATGAATCTCTCTCTCCCTCTCCTAACCTGCCCCATTTGCATGTGCTAGCGCGCACACACACACACGCACACGCACACATACCCCTCTGTTGGCTCTGTTTCTCTGGAGAACCCTGACTAATACATCATATGAAGACAGAGGGTGAAGATGGCCATCTACATGTGGAGGAGAGAGCCTCAGAAGAAACCAACCCTGCCAACATCTTGATCTCAGACTTCGAGAACTGTGAGAAAATAAATTTCTGTTGTTTAGGCCACTCATTCTGTGGTACCTTGTTATGGCAGCCTTAGCAAACTAAAAAATGGCTTTCAGTCTTGGGTTTCCAAATTTTCCCTAAGATTAAAACAAAAACAAAAGATACCCCAAATACATAAAAAGAAAAATGGGACAAGAAATCACGATAAAGGATTTACTCAAATTTATATTTTCCTTTTGTTTTTCAATTCCAGGATGTTTAATTCAAATTTAAGATAAGTAAGTTTGTTTCTGATGCCCAGCACCATTCAGTAAAAGCGCAATTGATTTCCCACTGGGATAAGTAACGAAGTTCTACTCACAACATACATTTTCTCTTCAAGTTTCCAAAAACACATAATTATGTTACATGCATAGGGAATGGTATTCAACAATATTTTTGATACATCTGTTGAACAGCACCTGATTATTTTGAATAAGCCCCAAGACACCTAACAATGGCATCTCTGAATAGGAATATTACTTCCTCAGGTCATATTTGGTATTGAGATATAAACATTGCATTATTGAATAGTCCATCTCACGCATTATGACATCTTCTTCTAGAATGCATTTGATGACTAAAAAAAGAGAAAAAAGCAATCAGATTTTCACATTTAGCAATTAAGTATAATTAGCTCCCTAAAATCCAGAAGAGTAGTTTTAACAAAAGGAAAAATATAAATTGTGTTAAGTAACCAAATACATTTAGTTGGTAAAACAAGCACATGAATTCCAAGACAGAAAAACATACTAACTATTTAGCAGTTAATGGATGCTGTATTATGTTCAGATTCTGCTTCCCATTTCATCAGTCTGCCAGTTAAGGGAGGGTCATTCATCAAGAGGCAATGTTATGGCCCTGAATGTAAAAGTGACAGAACCCAGTTCCTAAAGGGCAATGAGAGTCCACACTGGCAGCTAAGCCCTCCGCACATATTTTTTTTAAAGGCTTAAAGCAACTATTTTATTCCACTTCTGATTTTTAGATCAGGAATCAAGAAGGGCTTGGTTGAATGGTTTGTCTTTGGTCCACATATAATCAGCTGGGACAGTTGGGACAGACGGATTCACTTCCAAGAAATCTTCTTTCCTTACATGTCTGGTGCCTTGGTGCACTTTGGTTTCGTCACCTCTCAACAAGGAATCTCATCTTCCATGCCTTCTTGGGCTTCCTCACAGCATGGTAGTCCCAAGATAGTTCTACTTACATGGTGGCAGACTTCCAAGAAGCAGCAGGAAGTGTAAGCTGCCAGGCTAGCTAAGGGCTATGAACAGAACTAATATAACATTATGTCAGCCACATTCTATTGATTAAAGAAATCCAAAGGCCTGCTCAGATTCCAGGGGGTGAAGAAATAACATTTCTTGTTGGTAGAGTGGTAAGGACATTTGCCAAAGAGCATACAGGATGAGGCATAGTGTTGCCTCCTCACATAGTTTGAGGAGAGTTGTCCTCAATGACACCAAATGAGATGTTAGCTACATCAATCTGCACTGAGGAAACTGCCTCCATAGCTACTGGGCCTGACCTGCTGGCTGCACTAGGCATCTTGAAGTAAGAAAAATCATCCTTCTATTTCTGGCCTCTGCCCCAAGTGTTGTAACCCTCGCTAGTCACCTATCCTCTCATATCTGCGCATTTACCCACACGAAATAGTGGTGGCAGTGGTGGTGGTCGCAGGGATATTGCAAGGTATTTGTGGCAGAAAGGATTAAGAAAGCAAGAATGTTGAAAGTTCATGTCAGAGAGCTAGTTATTTTTCAAAATAATGAAAAGGACAAACCTTGTAATAAGATTCACGAAGAAAAAGGAGAGATTGCCCAAATAAGCAATATAAAGAAGAAAATGTATAACATATCCAAAGATACATAGAGAATTTCTTAAAATTCACAAAAATACTATGTATTTTACGGATAAATGCTAGTCAATTTTATGAGATGTAATTTACTTAATATGAACTGTACCTATTTATAATACACAATTGGATAAGTTTTAATAGATATGTATAACTGTGAACCCACCTCTACAAATAAGATACAGAACATTCCCATTTCCTGTAAAAGATTCTTATAGCTTCTTTATGCAGATAATTTTGAAAATGAACATATTTTCCATGAACTGTACTATTTTACAGAAATGTATTAATTATAAAATTGAGTCAAGAAAAAAAATGGAATACCTGAATAATAGAAATACCATTAAAGTAATTGAATCAGTAAACAAAACCTTCTTAAAAGGGTGTACATTTTGGTAAGAGATCATTAAAGGCTCCAAGCCTACATGGTTTTCTAGGTGATTTAAACCAAATCTTTAAGGAA
>NW_007729844.1:22457-31806 GCF_000696425.1 Galeopterus variegatus
ATCATTAAAGGCTCCAAGCCTACATGGTTTTCTAGGTGATTTAAACCAAATCTTTAAGGAATAGATAGGATTATCTCTTATAAAATCATTCTTGATGCTAGAAAGAGAACAAAAGCTGTCTAATTCATCTGTGGGTAGTCTTCATTTGGTATCAGAATTGAACAAGCACAATATTTTAAAAAATGATGGACCAAACTTACCTATTGAAATGGAGACAAAAATCTGAAAATTAAACCCAGCAACGTATACAAATAATTTGCAAAAATGAGTTTCAATGGATGTCACAGCAGTGGAGAATGCTCTCCTAACCATCTCCAGTTCACATTTAAGCTTCCTCTAGGAATGATCTTATCAAAATATAAATCATTTTATGCCACTACCCAGCCTACCCTTTATCCCCTCTCCTGCTTGTCCTGCCTGCCACCTCACCTTCAGTCTTTTGCATACCTATATTCCTGGCTCAGAATACAATATAAGGACCTCCATGAGGCCGACTCTGCTTCATTCATTCAGCGATTTTCACCCCGTACACTGTGCTATAGATTATTTGAATTGAAATAGCCTGAACATAACATACTTTATCACTTCTGTGTCTCTGTTTCAGAATACAATATAAGGACCTCCATGAGGCCGACTCTGCTTCATTCATTCAGCGATTTTCACCCTGTACACTGTGCTATAGATTATTTGAATTGAAATAGCCTGAACATAACATACTTTATCACTTCTGTGTCTCTGTTTCACCAGAAATTCTCTCAACCCTTGTTGTACAATGAGACACCTAATCTACTTTTAAGGCTTGGCTTCTGGCTGTTAGAAGCTTTTTCTGCTCTCCTCTGATTCCTAAATCACTAAAATAAATCTGACCACTCTTTCCCACTGAATTCAGGAACTATATTCTATTGAAGCCTTTATAATATATAATATTTGCATTGACATTTCTCTGGACTGTCAACTTCCTTAAGGCAAGGATTGTGTCATTCCGCTTAGCTTCCCTGGCTTCTGGCATAGAGTTGGGCCTAAAGAATGAACTAACCTGAGTAGAAGGAGTATCCTGGTAATATACAATATTCCAGTATTTAACCAAGTTTATCACAATAAATAGGATTTCCATAACTGTTAGATGAAAGGGGTTAGCTATTTCATATTGTGAGACATTGGGTGTACAAAGTCTTTTTGTGTCACTCTCTGGACACTATGTCCACAATTCCATTCACAATTATGACTACAAAGTTTATTCTTGTAATAAATAAAACACATAAATCACATAAACCCAAAATAGATGTTCTAAGAAAATTGAGAACAGCAACAGAGAGGGAAAGAGTACAAAAGCCACATACACACTGCAAAGCTTAAAAATCTAATCAAGTAGAAGATAAAGGGAATAGGACCTAGCAGACCAGTGTTATTAAATATATTTCAAAGACAGCAAAACAAAGATCAAATCCAATATTTGATTCCCATAGCATGATAAAGTGCTACACAATGGACAGCAAATGTCTGCAGATGTAAATGAGACCTCGGGACGTCTAGTTAATGTTCAGAAAAAATACCATCCCTTTAGACACACAAGTAAGAGAAAATAGGACAAATAAGAAATCACATCACAGATACTGAGAGAAAAAAAGAAAATGAAGGTTTTTTTCTTTTGGGGCAAACTTCAAGCAGTCACATTAAAATAAAATGTAAGCTGAAAGTGCGGCCACCAAACCGAAGAAGTGGATCATGTCATGCAGGGATACAGGCAAGTTCATAGCCCCCTACGCCTCCTCTCCAATATCACTCATCCCATGTAATCACGCGTCACTCAAGGCCATCTTTCCTGCAAGACCATACCCTCCTCGAGGGCCCGTACCCCACCTGTCCTCTCCATCTCACCCACAACACCTTGGATGCAGCAGGCACCAAACGCGAGGGATGTTAAGGAGATTTACACTGATGAACTCACCTCATTGGTTAGAGAAAATTAGCTATTCTTTCAATAAATAAATCAGTAAACAGAGGCAAACAGATTAAAATAAAAATCTGCACACTGGCCCTCAGCAGCCTTCTCTGTCTGGCCACAGCAGACATTGCTGCCAAATGACTGGTCCTACTTTCCTCTAGGCAGCACGGAGCCAGGATTTTTCAACGGATAAAATAGGAACAGGGCCAGCAAACCCTAGGTTCCCCAGAGAACAGCTGGGCAATAATTCAAGCTCTTCTGAATAAAGCAGGACAAAGTACTAAAGGCATTCATTCAGTCACTGAGCAAATATTTATCAAGTACCCTGCACATATGAGGTATTGTGCAGGGCACCAAAGTCTCTCTAGGTATCTGAGATTAACATAATGCTGGCAGCATGGCCATCGTGCGAGTGGAGGCCACCACTTCCTTTTTCCCTGTTCCTAAATACAGCCAATTTAAACAGATTTCTGCATAACCAGGGGCATGCTTAAAATAACAAAATTAAGAGATTATCATAACAGAACCCTAGAACACCAAAAGCGTCTCTGTGCTCTAGTTGCTAAAGTAGTTTTTACCTTTAGCCCCATGCCTGAAATTTGGAAGTTTCTAGAATTTGAGGTCTTTCAAGGTAGAAACAGTGTTTGTTTGTTTGCTTTTTTGTACATATTTTGTTACATAACCAGCAAGTATTCATTTATTTGTTCAGTCATTCATTCATGTAGTAAGCACCTACTATGTGCCAGGCATTGTTGATGCACTGAGTATACTATGGTGAACTGAACAACTCCTTCCAATTAAGGGGGAAAGCAGACATTAAAGAATAAGGAAAATAAAAAAGCAAATCAGTAAATGACCACAGTTTCTGGGTGTGGTAAGTGTAACTAAGAAAACAAGATTAGGTGATATGTTGGTGGGTGACTGGAGCAGGGAAGAAGAGTTATTTGACATAGGGTGTCAGGAAAGGAGGATGTGAGAAGTTTAATTTGTTGAGACCAAAGGAATACAAAGGAGACAGCCATAGGGAGACCTGAAGGAAGGTGGGAGTAGGGAGGAGCTAGTGCAGGGGCAGATACAAGCTGGGCATGTTTAAGGACCCAAAGGCGACCTGTGTGGCTGTAGTGTGGGGAATGAGGAGGTCTGAGAGAAGCCTCCGCACTTGCAGCCAGGTGGGGTCCAATGCCATTTACTCTGGCACTCACCCACTCAGCACCTATCCTGCCCCCCCACAACACGCTAGGCTCTGGGAGACAGAAAGATGTCTACGACACAGTTCCTGCTTTTGAATAATTCTGAGCTCAGAGACAAGTATGTAAACAGTCTATGGAAAAGGTGAGACATGTGATAGCAGAGGTATGTGCAAGCTGCCGCAAGGTTCCAGATGAGACAAAGTAAACCATGTAGGAAAGCAGAAGGGTGTCAAGGGAAGCCTCTCAGAGGCAGTGACATTTGGGATGGTTCCTGAACAATATGTAGAAGAGTGGAAGTCAGAAGAGAAGGTGAGGACATTCCAAGCAGAGGATTATATTTGCAAAGTAAGAGAAACAGCAGGAATGACTTGAAAGGAATGACATGAAAAACATGGAGCCTGGGCTCTGAGGAGGTGGGGGAGTGGCAGGGGATGTGCATACTTTTAAGAGCTTTTAACATGATGCAAGAGAGTCTGGGCTTTGTCCAGAAGGAATGAGACTTGACTGCTTCGGTTTTAGAAGATCACTGTGGCAGCAGAAGTGAAGGGTGAATTGGAAGAGCAAACAGCCAGAGGCAGGGAGACCAAGTGTTTGTTGTTGCAATAGCCCAGGCAGGAAAGTCGGTTTTAGAAGATCACTGTGGCAGCAGAAGTGAAGGGTGAATTGGAAGAGCAAACAGCCAGGGGCAGGGAGACCAAGTGTTTGTTGTTGCAATAGCCCAGGCAGGAAAGTAGGAGAACTGAGAATTATAGCAACGCAAGAGAAATAGAGCCTCCTGGCTTGCAGGTGCAAGGAGAAAGAGAACAAACAATGGCAGGATGTAAGACTCAGGCCAGCAAAGATCTACAGCACTTGAGTATGACTTGAATATGGCTTTTACTGTCTTTTTAATTTCTTTATTTTATCAGCTCCTTTATTAAAGCTCGTACTTTATGCTGAAGGATTCAGTACATTCTCTCTCTTTCCCCTTACACCTTCCAAGAGGATTATCCATTAATCCAAATGCTAACAGTCATTCATTTCCATTACAAAAATAGCCCTACTCTATAACTGGATCCTCACTTCAACTAGAGGAGCATTTTAAATACAGCTTGAGGAGAAAATGATTCTCAGCACTGTCTACATTCCACATTTACTATATGAGTCTTTACTGTGTTTATGTTCATGAAACTTAGTGTCAAAAGCAATGGACGTCAAATTGAAATGAAAAATAAATATAATAAATACTGGGCATCTCATCCTGTTCATTTCTTCATTTAGTGAGTGCAAAGCAGAGAACACAATGCTGGGCATTGTAGGGCACATGCATAAGAATCTATCTTTGGGGTATTTAATCTCCAGCTGGGGATATCAGGTGTGTAAATAACAATAATATGAAATAAGATGTTGATATGTGCCACAAAGAAAGGCACAAAATATCATGAATTTAAGAAGGAGTGATTATTACTTCTGGTTGGTGTAATCATGATGGCTTGATGATGTTGGGGATATTTGAGCTGAGGCTCAGTTCAAGAGATTTTTTGGGGTGGGAGAGATTTCACAAAGATGGGGAGCTGGGGAGATGGGAGGCACAGAGCAAGTGCCTGGAGCACAAGTTGTGTATAAGAAATAAGCCAGAGTGAAGGCTGGGGGAAACAGGTTTCAATGCCCTGCTGAGCAGTGACAGGACACAGCAGACCAAAGGCATTCTTTGAACAGCAACTGGAATGATCTGAGAGTGAGTTTTAAGGTGATTAATCTTCATAGTGGTAGATAAGACAGATTAGATTGAAGAAAGATTGGAAACCATTTAGGAGGCTATTGAAATAGCCTAGGGCAGCAGTAATAAGAACCTGAAATAAGAGTGGATGCCATGGAATAGAAAATGAAAGAACAGACTCAAGAGGTCTTAGCAAAGGGTCTCAAGTCACTCAGTTTTTCCAGAAGCAAGAAAAAGTGAAACAATTTTTTTTTCACTGCTAAATCGCATTTGCTATTTTTGAAGAAAGATAAATTTTTAATCACATAATTTAAAAATGTAGAAGTGTCACAATAGTACTGAATTGTTCTCTGGGTGCTTTCACATTTATTAATTAATTCTATTATTACCTGTAATGCTATTTTTAAAATGTTTTTCCTAATTTTTAAGTAAAAAATTTAATTGAAAAAGCAATACATATACAAGATAAAATCCCAAACAGTACAGAGTGGTATATGTAATGGCAACTCTTCTCTCATCTAAGAGCCTCTGTCTTGTATTCCAGAGGCAACTGCTGCTATTACTTTCTAAGATGTTGCTTAAAAATGTTCTATGCATTTAAAAGCTCATATTCATACATTCTCACCTGTCTTTTGACCCAATATGCTCCCATTCTGCCTTTTGATTCTTTTCTTCTTTTCTGCTTTCACAATGCTTTTCTAGTATAGAGCTTCTCAGCCTCACCACTATTCACATTTTGGGCTGGATAATTCTTTGTTGTGGGGGAGCTGTCCTGTGCATTGCAGATGTTTAAAAGCTTTCCTGGCCTCTACCCACTAGATGCCAGTAGCATTCCCCAACTGTGACAACCAAAAAGATCTCCAGCTATTACCAAATATTTCCTGGGAGGCAAAATTGTCCTCGTTGAGAACCACTGTTCTAATAAAACATTTCTATCAGTCTGCCTTTTATTAAATCCAGCTGTTATGTCTTTCTCCCCACAAGTCTGTATGCTCCTTTAGGTCAAGCATGATATCACAATCATTTCTTTATTTTCATGACATAGCAATTTGCTCACACTTCCTACTTCATGTACAGTTGTTTAATACAAGGAATAGACATGGCATGAAAATAATTAATGTTATATATCCTAAACACCATGAGATCTCATTAAAGTAGAAAGTAATAACCAAATGAATGCAAATAATTTTCCTTGGTAATTGTGGGGGTTACTAAGAGTTACAGACAGTTTAACCATCTAGGTTTTCATGATATTTGGAGAGGCAAAACACCAGACATGTGAAAAGGAGACCAATCATGTAAGGCAGAGCATATGGTGCCCAAATAAATGATGCAGAGATAAGTGCTACAGAGTTTAGAGCAAGCAGAGAGGCGAGTTTTATAGTTATGACAATACCTAGTTTTTGAATGAATGATTCATAAATTAGTGTGTGTGTGTGTGTGTATGTGTGTGTTGGAGAGTGAGAGAGAGAGAGAGAGAGAAGAGGCGAGTTTTATAGTTATGACAATACCTAGTTTTTGAATGAATGATTCATAAATTAGTGTTGTGTGTGTGTGTGTATGTGTGTGTTGGAGAGTGAGAGAGAGAGAGAGAGAGACAGAGACAGAGAGAGGCAGAGAAAATGGAAGGATGTATTGGCCTACATGCTGGAGCAACCAAGTCTCTGGCAAAACTAATAATTTAAAAATCAATGAATTCCCACTGAAAGCTTGACAGGTTTGCTTTAGATCTTTCATCAAGTGATCCTGAAAACCTGAATTGGGTGGTGTTTGAGAATACCAAATCCTGGATGTTTTACTGATATTTTAAGAAGCTGAATGTTCCAAGAAATATAATGTATAAGGAGGGCCTGAAGAAACCTCTTTTCTTCTTCCCTCCATCCATTTTATCCTTCAGTGAACATATGCTGTTTGCCAACTAAGTGTTAGCTTTGGGCCAGGTACTAGGAATGCACCTGTGAACAGGACACTGAGAAGGATTCAAGTCTCATGGTTTGATCAAACAAACAAATACTTTGCATATAGAATGTATAAGTTCCCTGGAAGATCCTAGTATTATTTCAAATCTCCATGCAATCTGCATTTATAACGTGTATTTATGTTATATGTCTATTGTCTCTGTACATAGTAAAGACAATTAAATATTACCTTATAAACCTTCCAAATATGTCAGAAATTATAAGCTACACTGACCACAATAATTGATTTGCCATAGCAGTGCTACTCCCTCAGGACTGAGAAGCAGCAGATATTCTATTTGTGTGAAATAACTGCCTAAATGTTTGGGTGAGACAGTGAGGAACTGCTAATCAAACTGAAAATAGAGCCATGTTAAGAAAGCAGAAAGTAATTATCCAGTTGGAATTTGGCCAGTATGGTAAGACGGATTCTCTCAATTCCTAAGAAAGAGGGCATTACAACTTTAAATCACGCTATGCTTCAGCCATGAATATATTTCTTACTAGGGTACAAAGATACTGTATTACCTTTTGAATCTCCACTACTTCTTCCTCTTGACAACCCCACTGAATGGTTCAGAGCCCTGGGAGCTTGGATATGAGCCATGAAAACAAAACTCATTTCTCTTGTTTGCACAGGAACATTTATATAGTAGACATTTAGAAAAGCTCTATTAGTGCTTAGGGCTGTAAGCTCTCTGAACGAGAAGTAAGAGTTGTGGTACCAAATACATCAGTATCAACTCATTGCTAGAAGCTGAGTACTGTTTAGAAAACAATCTGCCCAGTTTTAAATCCGGGAGGGCAAGGGCTTTTTTGATCACAGACTCCTTGAGAATTTCTTGAAAGCTACGACCTCTTATCTTTACCCTGTCTCTGTCTTTCTCTCTGTGTGTGTTTATGGCCATGCAAGTGCCTGTGTGTCCACATGCACGCACATGCACACTTACATGCAATTTCAGGAGTGGGGGCCTCAACTTCCTGAATTCAATCCATGGGCCCTCACACTCCAGATTTAGAAGCTTAATTTGGTCTGCTTGGTTTTCTATAGGCTGCAGCCACAGGAGAGAAAAACTGAATTCTCTCCTATAACATATGAACTGTTAAGAAATCTTCTGTCACCTTTGTGCTCTTTGGTTGGAGAACTGAGTTCAAGAAATTTCATATAAAGAGAGCTTACATATTGAGTTTCTGTCTTTATCTCACCAGAAAATAGGTTCTATTTTGTTTTCTCTCTTCTACAGAAATGAGAGAAACTGATCATTATACAAGCCTACTTACTAAGCCTTAAGGTCAATGTTGTCTTTTTCCAATAAATTTCTTGGAGTTAGCTACTTAAAAATACTTCCAAAAATATTTTACATATTCTAAATACTTCAATATTACTAACATTTTATGATTTTTTTCACTCTGAATAAATTAGGGTACCTGAATCAAATAATTCAACTAGTTTTTTTTCCTTGGGATATTTAAATTACTTGGTAGCCCAATGTGCCAAATGTACTTTGAAGCTACTTCTTCAAAACTACTGTATTTTATTGAAGACTTAGAAAAATGATCGCATCATTTCACTGAGTATTCTTATTTTTTAAAAAAGAATCATTGGTCTAGTTCTCACAGCAGGCACTCGTTTATCCTTTTTCCCTTATGTCTTTCCTAAATGACTTATTATAACAGGACATATGAGATATTCAATCAACACTTTATTGATTTTCTACTTTGCAAGGCATTGTGTCAGATGGGATGGAAAATTCAAAGATGTATAAGACAGGTCTTCTGGAGAATATAATCCACTAACAAAAATAAGACATGGACCAGATACTATCCATTTAATGTTATGACTATATTTACAGTTTTTCTTGTAGAAATTAAATATATTTCTTGCTAGATTTATTCGGCAAGTGATACCTATATTTTATCTCAGAATTCCATAGTAAATAGAGGATTTAACATCATCATTTCAAAAAGCTCTTATAGAATAACATTTTTTAAAATGAGAGTTTACTTCTTACCAGATAGGGCTGTCAAATTTGCATTTTTGATGAAAATTTCAGTTATTCCAAGAGGCTTCAAAATGTCTTTTAAATCAACTTCCTGTTCCACTGTGAACCTGGAGAACACATATGGAGAAAAATATTTAGTTATAGCATCCTGTTATTTGGGACAAGAATAAAATGGGAACAGTCAATCTGTTAAAAAGAGAAACCAAATTTATCTTTTCTAGCTATTTGCCTCTCTATCTATGCATTAGCCATGCAGAGGGAGAGTTCACAGAACTCCTGGGAAAATGGATACATGGTAATTAACTGTGTCTAGTTTAGCAACAGGCATTAATAGGAGCAAGTGAGCTAAACTGTTTGATAACTGAAGAGTATCTCCTAGAAAATGAAAATTTAATTTTCTTCCGTTGCCACATTCAATTTCTCAGTGGACAGGACCAGGAGGCCACATTTTCTAGTGAATATGGTTGAATAAGAGTGTATGATACTTGTTACACATTCATTTAGAATTTTGTTGAAATACTCCTAAATAACTTTGCATCCTCACAGAACGGAAG
>NW_007729844.1:31876-35077 GCF_000696425.1 Galeopterus variegatus
AAATAGAGGATTTAACATCATCATTTCAAAAAGCTCTTATAGAATAACATTTTTTAAAATGGGAGTTTACTTCTTACCAGATAGGGCTGTCAAATCTGCATTTTTGATGAAAATTTCAGTTATTCCAAGAGGCTTCAAAATGTCTTTTAAATCAACTTCCTGTTCCACTGTGAACCTGGAGAACACATACGGAGAAAAATATTTAGTTATAGCATCCTGTTATTTGGGACAAGAATAAAATGGGAACAGTCAATCTGTTAAAAAGAGAAACCAAATTTATCTTTTCTAGCTATTTGCCTCTCTATCTATGCATTAGCCATGCAGAGGGAGAGTTCACAGAACTCCTGGGAAAATGGATACATGGTAATTAACTGTGTCTAGTTTAGCAACAGGCATTAATATGAGCAAGTGAGCTAAACTGTTTGATAACTGAAGAGTATCTCCTAGAAAATGAAAATTTAATTTTCTTCTGTTGCCACATTCAATTTCTCAGTGGACAGGACCAGGAGGCCACATTTTCTAGTGAATATGGTTGAATAAGAGTGTATGATACTTATTACGCATTCATTTAGAATTTTGTTGAAATACTCCTAAATAACTTTGCATCCTCACAGAACGGAAGCATTTAGAGACACTGCACATAACACCCAGAATTTAATAGGGGGAGTATTAACACTGTACTGGATTTCTCACATAATCAAAAGGAATTCCCTATAAAATGCAAGGAAAATATAAAATTAATGATAAAAAGTCATCATATAGGGGTTAACATGAACTAAAATGCTTTACAAGTTTAGACCTGATTTAGATGTTAATTTTAATAAAATTATTATTAATGTTCAAAAGTAAATTGTTCTTTGGAGTTAAGATACATTATTCATATATGAGTATTAAGTATGTAAAAGTCAATTAACAGATATTAAAANTCAGAGACAATCGAATGAAAAGTCTTCTAAAACGAAGCTATGAATATTGAATCATATCTGAAACTAGGTAATAGTGCTTGGTAAATAGTACTGAATGAATCAGTAACTGAATGTGTGTCTCTGGGCAGGACCGTGAGAGCCTGAAAAAATACTGAAAGAAAGATAAGGCAAAGGAGGAGAAGGAAAGGAAGGAAAAGAAGGAGGAGAAAAAGGAGGAAGAGGTTACTAGGGGAAGAGGAGGAAAAGAAGAGTAGCACAAGATTTAAACTTCAAAAGCAGCGGCAAGAATTTTTCTGGGCCTGATCTTCATCGATGGCCCTCTCTCCATGCTGTGGGAGGGGCCACACAGGAGCCTCTCACCTGGGCAGGTATACTTCTACTTTCTGCTTCTTCACAGAGTTTGCCCATTCTTCAATCAGCTGCGCTTTGACCAGTGGCTCCAGAGTGGCCAGTGGCACTTCCTGTCTGGACAGCACCAGCATCATGCTTATCTCATCTCCTTCATATGGTATTTCTAGAACCTGGTAGACACCACCTGCTTCATTAGAGCCATCACTAAATTCCCCTAAAAAGAAAAGAAAGGTCATAAGAGGTCCATATCAAAGCTTAAAAAGAGTTTTAAACTTGTTATAACTTTATTCCAAAATAGTATGTAAAATATGAGAAATTACAGCATCTGAGAAAAAGTGGTTACATTTGAAAACAAGCCCTGAAATTCAAAGNTAAGATACATTATTCATATATGAGTATTAAGTATGTAAAAGTCAATTAACAGATATTAAAAGAACTTAGCTTTATTTTTTAGGTATTCATTGACTACCTCTTCTTGAGAATAGACTCATAGAGGAATTTTTCTACATAAATGTATTGTCATGAAAGTTATGTATGCTAAATATTTTAGCCAAGAAGGAAAAAAATCAACCATTGGGTTTTAATTATCTTAATTTTTATATGTAGACTAAGAAAGGTATGGCTATATATTATGTATGGTTATATATTGTGAATATATACCATATCATAATGGTCTATAGTGAATATAAAGCATAACATAATTTTCTAGCCAAAATTATTTACAATTCCAAATAGATCTCCCTTATTAACATAAGCAAACTATCAGCTAAGTTTTTGGAAAAATATGCATTTACATTTTTTGTAACTTTTAAATGACAGTTCCTAAAATTAGAATAAATACGAGTGAGAGAGTTTTTAATAATTCAGCTTTAATACGTGTCTAATTTATCACATTTTAATGCTCATAGTAATTAATGATTTTAAAAAATTGATCAATTTTCTTTTTTAAAAAATTTATTTTATTTATTTTTATTTTTTTTCTTAGCACTAAACTACCAGGGATGAACAATTTTCTTAATTTGAAATCATGTTAGAGCTGTACTTCCATGTATATACACACGCATACATATTTATCATATATATATTTGTTTATTGATGTGTCTTGTTTTCTAGCCTAAAATTTACACATTATGTTTATAAACATGTATGTGTTTGCTGGTCTAGCTTCCCCACTAGGTTTTAAGGTATTCAAGGACAGAATAAATATTTTCAGTTGGGTTTTTTTGATGAACACTTATTGTGTCCCTATTATGGGGGGCAGATCTGGCTCTACCCTAGGAGAACTTACAGAAGAAAAGCGAGACCCACAAAAAGGTAATGTCATTGTGATGTGGTGATGGGTAATAACAGGGAGGTGCATAAGTGAGGCTAAGGTGAAGGTCACCTGTTCCATCAAGGCAGCTGGTTTACAGAAGTTTTCATAGAAGAAATGGTGCCAAAGCTAAACCCTAAACAGCTAAGTAAACAAGGTCTGGCAAAGAAATGGAAGGAGGGCATTTTAGGCCAATGCAAAAACATAAATGGAGACTCAGAGGCATGAAAAGAGGGCAATGTACGTGGCATAACTATAAGCACATCGACAAAACCTGCTGCAAAATGTCTGATGTGGTGAGTAGTCAGAAGTGGGGTTGAGGAAGTAGATGGGAGTCAGGACATTAAAAGCCATGCATGGATTTTATTTTTTCAGCCACAGGGAGGATTTTGAGCAGAACTCTTCATCCTGTTTATCTGTGGTTGCACCGGAGCACCTAACACAGTGACTTGTTTGTGGTTCTTCCAGCAATGTCAACGATTGTTTTTTCCCCAGCCATAATCAACTTTAAATATTAACAAAATACAGAAGACTATCAATGCAGATTATATTCAGAGACAATCGAATGAAAAGTCTTCTAAAACGAAGCTATGAATATTGAATCATATCTGA
>NW_007729844.1:35948-39786 GCF_000696425.1 Galeopterus variegatus
GAGAAATTACAGCATCTGAGAAAAAGTGGTTACATTTGAAAACAAGCCCTGAAATTCAAAGGAATCTTGAGCCCTGAAGGATTTATATAATTTCCACAATCATTTCACATTTGTCATAAGTGTTCTCTAGGCTTACTTTTTATTTTCAAATGAAAGAATTCAATATATTTAAAGGATATTATTAGAAACAATGAAAAGCCTGGTTAGAAAAATAAAGCCCTGCCTCCAAGTTGGATGTAAATCACATTTACCAATATCCACCTGATTTCTAAGATGGAAAAATTTGACCATTCTATTAACACCACAACTATAAGTTTTGAGGCCAAGATTGCACAGGCAAAATCAAATCTAAGCATTCTACATTAGTTATCTAGTGTATTTGTGATCATTAAGATTTCCAAATTAGGTAATTAGGTAACTGAGTTAATTAGTTTTGTGCTCTATGAACTTAGCCAAATTAACTAGGCTTGTATATATATATATATATAAAAAAAGGCTTTAAAACAAATTGTTCTGTCACAACCCTAAAACTTCCCCTCTTCTTAAAAATAAGGTTAATGTTTTTGTTATAAATATTTTCCTATAACTAATCTAGGTCCTTTAGACATCACACTAAACATTTTGGTTTTTATATGCATGAGTATTTTCTTTTTTTATTTTTGACTGTTAACCTCATTAGCTGTGATTATAGTCTTTTACTACAACATACTTTTAAATATAATAAACTATTAGTTCTAAAATATACTTGTCTTAAAATTACATTGCTGCTTACAACTTAAATTATTACAATACAATATGGTGCATAGGAAGGAATAATATCCTAAACTTCTGAAGAGACCAATGAAACATCTTTGAAAATAATGCCAAGGAGTTGTATTACAAATTACAGGCTCTCAATGAATGAACTATGAATGAACCATTATATTTGGCCATACATACATAAGTCTAAAATCAAAATTTTAAAGTAAGGGGAAAAAAAAGTATTTGCATGAGAAGAAGGCTTGTAATTCAAAAAGTGGTGAGGAGCCCAAATCCAGTGATTGGTGGAACATATGGTTCACTGAAAACCATCCCAAAGCCAGTGACTTTTGGGGGTAAACCAGAATGTTCTTGCACCATGCCAGGTATCTTCAGATGAATAAAAACATTCTTCAAGTGTGATCAACTTTATAAGTTAAAGAAACAAGTTGGAAAACTATCAATGTACATAATATTCACTTGGTATCTTAATAGAGGCCATTGAAAACAAAAATTTAGGAAATTTAATTAGATTGACAAAGCATTTGAGTAACGAATATTTTTTGTTCTTTCTTAGCAGTTTGTTGATATATTACAAGAAGAGAGAAATAAAAGTCTTACCATAATAAAATTCTCCTTGTTGATACATCATTGGAATTTGGACTTCACTTTCATCATCTTTAGTAAAAGAAAAGGTTCTAGTATTTTCAGGTCTAAACTGTGACTTCCAGTTCCCCTTGAAATAGACAGCATTGATGAGGGCCAGATGAGTGACAATGTCAAAGTCCCTTGGGGATACCAAATCTTTCAACAGATCTATTTAGGAAAAAATGAACAGATGAAAATTCATATTAAATTGGAAGGTGAAGGGGGACCAAAAGGTTATCAAACCACCATCTGATAGAGTGATCCAAAAAAACTGTATACCAAATTTACAATAAAAATAAAAGAATCTTACTTTCAAAGAAAAAACACTACACACACACATGCCACATTTACATAATTAGCAGCTAAGGGCATCTAAAACACCTACACTATTTAAAATAATCCTGGTAACATCTTGACACAAACTAGGGACCCACACACAACGGAATCTCAAACTTCACCACTTTCTAGTTGCAATGACGCACATAAAACTCAGCACTGAGTAAGCACTCAATAAATGTTTCAAAGTCTATTCTTGAATAATATACATGATTAAGTATCATCTAATTCAAACTTTTCCCCCAGGTGTATTGGACATATTTCTACTAACATAAGTGCTTTTGAGTACTAGGTGGAAACAAATGAGTGAAAGCCAATTTAACTCATGATGGATTATTTTCTATCATTTGAAATGCTCCTTTTCAAATCTATTTTGACAGATATCAAGTCTTTGCTGTTTGTTAAAAGTGTCTAAATGAGTTTGAAAACAGATTTTAACAATTCAATCTATTTCAGGTGTATTATTATTCTTGATTTATTCTTTGAATGTTAAAAAACTAAATAGAGGTGTCTTTTATCATACATTTTAATCCCATAGTTGAAAAAACATAGGACCAAAATTTGCTCTGTAATCTTTCATTTTATTAATCATAGCACTTCTTAAGGTAGAAGGTGCCTCAGCATTTGGAGAATTATTGGATTTAGGGTGTCTGATCAGGTTTTTTGTTCCAACATAAAATTTTAGATTAACATTGTTTTGGGAGTTTTGACAAAATGATTTTAATGAACAGCTATAGGAATCTTCTTTGACTATGTTCTCAGTTTTTAGAATCTAACATCAATTATTTTGCTGGCAGAATTGGAAAATAAAATGGTAAAATACGAAACACTTGAAAACCTGAAATACATTTAAAAATATGAATTAGAAATAAAATTTAAAATAAATGCATCTTGTTCTAATTCCTTCCCATTTATTTTGGGCTTAAATGGGATGGTCTTTTTAAATGAATCTCATACAAATTTTTTTGATTACCAATTAAGTTTTGTGATTCAAAAGCTAACAAAGACACTGATTTTTAACTCCCTCATTCTATTTTAATTATACTGTTAAGAGAGCTACCAACTACCATTCTATCCAAAAACTAATTTATTAAATAGTCTCCTCAAGTGAAATTCCACTCAGTAGTTGAGCTTACTATACAGAGGAAACCCATCAATCAGAGAGCACAGATTTCAGATTATCAGTGCTGAAATTCTATACTCCCCCCAAATTTAACTTCTTTCTCAAATGTGCATTCATAAACAATGTTTTTAATATAGATCATTATATATAGAAAATAATTATTAGACACCCAACTAAATGTTACCTAACATTCAAAATGCAAAAGGAGTAAAGGAACAAATACTTTCAGAAATAAAGATAGTTAAAACTAAGCTAGTAGAAAAAGAGAGGAACCAAATGACATACTATTTGTGTTATTCTCCACCCACTTATTGATGTGGTTGGCCACAGCTATATTTTGACTGAAGTCCACATAATTTACTTCTGCATTAAAGTATTTTTTCATCATTTGCAAAAACTCATCATTGATATGAAATCCATTTTGCACAAAAAGGGAATTAGCAATTTTCATTACATATTGGCTCTCTTCCGCAGTTACCATGTTAGAAAAATCCTTCAAGAAAGAAAATTCTTCACCTGCAAGATAAAAATGGACAAGTTTATTAGTGGAACAGACATGGCAAAAGATTAAGAAGAGTGGAGAAACATTAAAACACAGCAAGGGAAATTAACAGAACAGGGGCCGAACAGAAAAACACCAGCCTTAATTCCACACTGACATGGTATGGAGGTTCCAATACTCATGCTATCTCTAGATGTTCGAATTAACTTTTGCAGCTGAATATTATCAACTGATATTATTTTTCATTTCATTATTATCTTGTTGGAATCTACAAAGCAGAGATTTTTTTTAGTTGTGTTCTTTCAAAGTACTCAGGTTATTTTCATTAAATTAGTCTTATATTTATAATTATCAGGAAGAATTAAGTTTAATTACCTGAAATTCAAGATTTTTCTTTAAGTTCCACTCTTACTAGAATTTCAAAAAACTGATAACTGGAAAATCCACTGGAAACTGTTTTAGTTGTTAGCTTTTTTTTTTTTTTTTTTTTT
>NW_007729844.1:40229-64658 GCF_000696425.1 Galeopterus variegatus
CATCCCTATATAGGATCCAAACCTGTGGCGGGAGCGCTGCTGCGCTCCCAGCACCGCACTCTCCTGAGTGTGCCACAGGCTCGGCCCTGAGTTGTTAGCTTTTTAATGAATTAATTCTCATGTACATTAGAAGCACTAAAATAGAAATAATATATCATGTCAAAGGGATTACAAAGTACCTCTTGGCTAAAACTTTCCCCCAATACATCTAATTTTTATAATAACATAACATTTAATATAATAATAATATTTATTAATATAACATTTATATAACATTTAACATTTCTAACAAATTCGTGGATACTGTTTAAACAATGAGGATAAAGTTTATTTCAAGCAAAAATCTCTGATATTCTTAGAGAACCATGTTGCTTTTTTTATAGCACTCATCGCAGTTGTAACTTTTCATTTATTTGTTCGATAATTGATCAATATATGCTTCTCCCTCTTTTGTTTATCATAATGGAGTTTATTTAAACAATAATATATTTTTTTAAAAGATGTAATTTCCTTAGATTCACTTAGCCAGGGATGGTGGCAGAAATTAACACCTTTCTCAGGTTTCCTAATCATTGTCCTTGTCATCCCATCTTGATGAACTCATTTCTTACTCTGTGTAAGTATTGCTGCCTCTAGCATAAGACAACATGACTGAGTTCAAAGTTATGGTCAAAGAGTCTTGAAAAATCAACCTTAAGCACACTTACCATTTTTCAGGCTGTCATATCCCATTGAATGGCGGATTTCTTTCAGGGTAGACCCTTGGGCCCCAAGTTCCATCATTCCCACTGCAAGGGCAATGCTCAATGGAGAAAAGAGAATATTTTCATCTTCCCCAGTGGCTCGAAGATGATTATACATATTCACTGACAACTTAGCAATGGCTTCATCAGGGAAAGAGGCCCCTAAAGCCATACTTTGCAGAACTAGCAAAGAGAAGAGTCCAATGAAAGCCATTTTGGGATAGTTTCAAGCCTAGAAAACAATAATTTACATATTAATTATTAATTATCTCAGAGAAATTAAGTTAAACTTAAAAATAATTATTTCTTGGCAAAACTTGTAAAGCAAATGAAAGGTTTTTAAACACATAGTCAATATGTGTTTAATATCTCTAGAACAAAAGCCCCATTAAAAAATATGTTGGAAGGCACTATTTTTAAAAAATCAATTAACAGTCAAAATAACACTGATAAGTTGTGAGGATTCTCTCAGGAACAAGATAAGAGATGGTCCTCACCTTCATGGGGTTAAGAATATGTATAGTTACATATATAACAAATAATTATGGTGGTTTGGTAAAGATAATTTATCAAGTTTTCATAGCCTTGGCACATACATTTTGCTCATAATTTTGAACCAACTTACTCTAGCTTCCACTAAACCATATAGGTCCAACACAACTGTAATGAAAACCGGAAGATATTTACAGGGCTTAGGAAGAACTAATAAAGTTAAGCTTTTGAAAATGCTGCTTTATCCATTGCTAAGGGTTAAATGT
Source organism: Galeopterus variegatus (assembly GCF_000696425.1). Classification (NCBI taxonomy): domain Eukaryota; kingdom Metazoa; phylum Chordata; class Mammalia; order Dermoptera; family Cynocephalidae; genus Galeopterus; species Galeopterus variegatus. Next base: position 41,731 of record NW_007729844.1, read on the forward strand.
GTCTCACCACTGTAAGAGGGTGGGAAATCCAATTATGGAATTTGAAAGGTGGGGCCTTTAAGAGGTGATTAGATTGTGAGGACTGTGCCCTTGTGAATGGACTGATCCACTCATGGAATAATGGTCATAGTTCTGATGGCTTTAAAAGGAGAACAAGTGAGGAGATTAGTTCTATCTTGCTCAGCCCATTCTTGCCATGTGATACCCTGAGTTGCTGTAAAAGAAGGCTCTTAACAGATGTGTTCCCTGGACCTTGAACTTCTTGGCCTCCAAACTGTAAGAAATAAGTTTCGTTTCTTTATAAATTACCCAGTTTCAGGTATTCTGTTATAAGCAACAGTAACAGACTAATACATCCATTTCATACAATTTATAAAATTAATGCACCTTGCAGCTGGGTTACCAACTGGTGGGAAGAGATCTGACACACACCTGCTACAAGTCCCAGTTAATTCAGCCCAGGCAACAGAGCCCACAGGAAGTGGAAACCCAGAGAAGGAGCAGACGGAGAACCTTCTTATGTGGTTGTTCCTTACACATTGGTTCCCTGTGTGACTGCTGCTCCCAGTGACAATCTCTGGGCAGGGAGGGGCCTCCTGCCGAGGTTGAGAATGAAGCTGAATTCTTGCTACAACACTATCATTTCATACTCAGGTTTATGTTACCATCTCAGCTTATACCAATGAAGTGGTGATTCTATTTAAATGAATATTTCTAAATATCAGGCTTATCTGGTTCTGAGACTAAATCGAAGGGCACTGAGGCTACATTTTCTCTTAGGAGGAGAAAGCAGCATCAGTAATGGGATATTTGTGAATAATATTTCTGCCTCTCAGCATGGGAGTATTCCAGAAGCCATGTCTCTCCACAAAGAGCCTGACTTGAACACACTGGGGACAGGAGTCTCTCTTTTCTTTGTATTCTCCCACTTTGTTATTGTAAGCACTGCATGTTTATTCAAACAATTAAGTAATTTACTTGTTCTTGATTTTTTTAATACATCATTAAAAAAACATTTAACGTGACATTGAGCTAATACATTTGGAAAATTGTATTTTAATTAGGGTCCAGCACTAATAGTCTTCATTACTCAATGAACAGAGTGCAGATACATAACTGAAGAGCAGTGCATTGAGCTAATACATTTGGAAAATTGTATTTTAATTAGGGCCCAGCACTAATAGTCTTCATTACTCAATGAACAGAGTGCAGATACATAACTGAAGAGCAGTGTGTTTCCAACAGACTTTTGAGTCAGAAGATCCCGATCAGTCCTGTAATATTTGTCATTCCAGTTTCAGAGAACTGCCTGGTCACTTTGTAAGTCCTTCACATTTTAGGGTTAGAAATATCTTTTTTTGGGGGGGTGGGAAAAAAATTCCAACGTCCTCTCCCATTCTCTCCCAAGCCTCTGCTTTTGTGTTAAGGTTCAAATAATTCTCCCCTGTTAAGGAAGGTATGATTCAGTTTGTATGTAAATGTGGACTCTCACAACCTGCTAATGGGAAATGAAGTGCACTGGTGCAAGGAAGTCTCTGTTGCTCAGGCCACACTGGGACAGAAACTCTTGCCACACTGGGACAGAAACCAGGTGCCAAGAGCACAGCTGCTCTGTCAGTCTGCAACACATACCCCAGGACTTCCCTCTCCTGCTGTTGGCTTGTGTAGTTCTCTTCCTGGAACTACCCCCAACCAGTTCCATATGTTCAAATCCTAACCACTCCTCAAAGTTCTGTTCCTCTTTCATCTCCTTCATGAATACCGTCCTGGTTCTTCAGTTAAAACAGCAACTTACCCCTCCTCTGAAATATTGGTGCATTTTTGTCTCTCCCTCTCCAGTAGTATATGCCACTGCTTTCTTCTATTACAGATAATTTCATACATGTATCATCTCCTTTCCTAGGCTTTATGAGGGCACAAATGAAGGGTATTCATCTTTGTATATCTTAGGATATACAGAATGAGTACCTACTGTATACACATGGTAGGTGCCAAGTAAATATGTGCTGAATTAATACAGCATGAGATGTAAAGTTCCACGACGCTGCATCAAAGAAACAGGAAGAGTGGCCGCCACTTCTAAGTTCTTGAGGCTAATTTAATCTGAGCCCAGAGGTAGTAGTTCATTTCCATTTTTTGTTCCCTTTGATAAAGTATTTCTTCATTGAATCTGAGACCATCTTTTCAGCTCAACAAAGTGGCAGTGTCAACAATGCTGGCACAATGCAATGGCTGGACATGTGATGCATTAACAACAACTACACCACCTTGAACAATCACAAAAGGCAGTACCCGAATGTTACTGTATTAATATTAGTCTACAAAATGCCAGGACCCCACTATTAATCATAATAATCAACACATTCTCAGCTGAGTTACTCTTGCATGGAGAATTACTTTGGAGATTTATTATTTTCAAGCTACTGAATAAAAAGCCTTTAGATAAAAACAAGGGGTTGCAGTACCAGATAGTGCTGTGCTGGTAAAAAAGTTACAAATAGTTGAGCAATAATTAAAGCACCATTAATTCTTGCATCTCTCTTTCTTGTTGCCAGTGATATGGTAGTTTGTGTGCATATATTTATGTATATACTACTTTAGGCAACACCTCATTAAAACAGGTCAGGAAACCAAATCTTGTAATCGAGGTATGAGAAATCACAAAACTAAAAGCCAGGTGTTATAAAAAAAAAGGATGCATGTTTATTTTTAACTTCTCTGGTAGTTAATTTTATTTATAAGGAAATTGATTGTTCATAAATGCATCTTGTCACTTTTTGATAACTCAATTATTTGAAATTTTAAAAACTGGTTTCATAACTGTAAGTTAAGAAAAAAAGGGAGGTGCTCTGTAGTAGCTGAGAAAAACGGCTGAAGGAGGTCCTTTCTTCCAGCAAAAAAAAAAAAAAAAGCCATAGGAAATAACTGAGGAGAAATGCCTAATGCAAAGAACAATGTTTAGAAATCCTGTAGCCTGTTAATTCTCAGACTTTTGCATATAAAGGACTAGCAATTCTTTTAACTGAGGAAACAAAACTGAGGAGAAATGCCTAATGCAAAGAACAATGTTTAGAAATCCTGTAACCTGTTAATTCTCAGACTTTTGCATATAAAGGACTAGCAATTCTTTTAACTGAGGAAACAAACAGGTTGCTAAATTTTTATTTTACATCAGGGTAGGGGCAAAACAATTAATGAAGACAATGCCTCTTAAAACTGAAAAAAAGAATGAACACATCAATCACATAAAACAACGGACACTTCAACATGAAAATACGACCGTCCTTTCAAGTGGATATATTTGAACTTATAAAATTTCACTACTTTTTTCCATTTGCCATAGATTGGTGAAAACTTTATCATTGGTGTTTGGAAAACTAGGTGTTTGGAAACCACTGCTAACTTTGATTAGTACTAGCTTACTTGGTGAAATTTGGAACAAGTGGAAATCTCTAGGCCTTAGTTTTCTGATTTACTAACAGAAAGGCTTAAGTTAGATCAGCAGCAATGATGCTGGGAAATCTGTCAATTTTGTCCAAAAAAAAAAAAAAAAGTCACTACCTTGTGAAACAATCCGTATTTTAACAATCTTTAATTTAGCAAATTTCCTCAATTGTAACATGCATGGTCTTTCTTGTCTCCCCCAATTTTAACTTTTCTGAAATTTAAATAAGTCTTATAATCAACGTCCAAAGACAGTGACTAGTCCTCAGGCAGAGAGGCAAGTTACGACATTGTCATCATTTCCTGTGTAAGTGTCATAGCCTGGGCAAGTGTGAACTTTATTCCATTTGTTGATCCTTGTTTCTTTAGTTGACTTATTTCTATTGGTGCTGCCTCTCACAGTTGAGTTTCTCCTTCATCTTGGATCAAAAGAACAGATACCATACATGCAGAAAAGAAGAGAAAGGGTCCCGAACATTGTAAATTTACTGTAAATAATGCAGGTATTCATTACTTGAGAAATGAGCCAACTGATTTTCTTGTCAAACAACAATCAAATGTTTTACAAAGCACCCAAGAATAGAAGATACATGCAAGTAGATAAATCTGTGCAAACAAAATTTTTTGTCTTTGGGATATATGAAAAAATACATATACAAATAAAAATAAACAAAATCCCTGTCTGTTGGATGTGTAAGCAGCACACGTAAAGGCAGAATTTGCCAAATTCCAGAATAAATCAGTGTTTTCAATGCTAGGAAATGTGAATGACCCATATACAGGTATGCTATGCTAAGGACTATTGCTCAGGTGCTAAGCTTTCGACAGCTTCCTGATAACTTTTAAAATTAGCTGTATAACCTCAGGTATGTAATTAAATTGGAGAGTGTGTGGAGGGTAGAGGTGTGGAGGTGAACTACTCAAATTATCAAATGAAAATGTAGATAATATCCCAGTGTTCTTTGAAATGCCTTAAGATTACATCTGCAATCACAAAGGCACTTGAAAGATTTCAGTCAGAAAATGCACTATGAAAGTATCTTGTCATACATATGATAAATGATGGCCAAAAGCAACTCAAAAGAATGTTAAGGCTTAGATTTACACTTTTGCTTACTGAAAGGATAATATGCCATGGTATGAATAAATATACGCATTGTTTTGTTTTAAAAAAGTGTATATTTTTTCCTTTTTTAATTTTCTTTCAAAAAAGCTGTTATTAAAATTGAGATGTCTCTTAAAACCAGTGAAGTCAGAACCCAGGAAATACCAGATTACAAAGTTCAATTCTGTAATTGCAACATCAATGACATTATGATATAAATGATGCAATCCTTCTTTTTCTCTTTCTTTTGCTTCTCCCTCCAGCTACCAGCCCACTGTGACTCTTTCCATACACTCACAACTTGCAGCTTTCCACAGGAGATATGGGTGTGTATATATATATATATATATGTTTACTCATATGTTCATTTTTCTGTGCTACTGAATCAAGCAAAAAGGAAAGTTCCTCAGGTACCTCTTATGGTGAACTTGAGGAAATGGTCAAGTAAAGCAAAAGGGCAGAACCACGGGGAAAGTAACCTATGAAGATTTAATTTATTAGAAAAAATTAGGAAAGACTTGGAAATGGGCCAAGATGATTACTGGGTGTCTTCAATGGAAAATTATGCATTATCTAAAACACATACTTCTAGGTTAAGACTCTATGAGTTTGGGGCTTTTCTTTGAACAATTTTACAGCTCTCTAAGTTGTAGAAAACTGATAGTGATGCACATGGTTCTTGTTCATAAAAAGGCACAGCACACATGTATAGTGGAATGACACTGATTATTGCCCTGTGGATACTGACCAGTTTTGCATCTACTAAGCCAATCTATTTCAGCATTTCTGATAGGCTAATATATTTGTCTGCTTTTGGATTCTCTTTTGAATTGGTCATAACATTTACTGATTCTCTCATTGATTAATGAACTAAACAAAATTTTCATATGTGTTCATTTTATATTTATATGACAAACAATTGTTCTTTAACAGATTTTTTAAATCTCAAAGACTTTAATTTAAAATAAAAAGCTAAAAAGCTAGAAATTTAAAAATTTCTTAAAGCTAGAATTTTTTCTTTCAAAAAATATTTATTTTCATGGGATAATACAATGATCAGAGTAGAGAGAAACTGGAATATTGGCCTTTTAAAAATCATTGAATATTAATTATTGGTTGAATTAATACTGTAGCAGTGATACTCCAAAATGACTTTGTAGAATTCTATAGCTTGAGAATACTGATCACATAGCAACTAGCACTGACCTGCCTGTGCTACAGGTCTAAAGTTTTTGTGTATTTCGCATGCATCTGAGGAAAGTCGGGCCCGGTGGCCTGCTCATTTAGGGACTAATAAGTCCTGTCCTGCAAATGTTGGGAAACAACCAAGGGGATATGAAACTCCCAAGAATCATGAGGAAAGTCGGGCCCGGTGGCCTGCTCATTTAGGGAGTAATAAGTCCTGTCCTGCAAATGTTGGGAAACAACCAAGGGGATATGAAACTCCCAAGAATCTCTAAAGGACTCTGGTATATGTTCAATAGATTGTCTGATTAATATATTAATATATTTCTTAGAATCAAGGAATTAACTAGTATACTATTAATTAATATGAGGGTACTTCAAAAAGTCTTTGAAAAATTGAATTAAAAGATAAAACAAATCTTCCCATACACTTTTGAAGTACAGTCATTCTTCAGCATCAAGAGAAGGCTAATTTGAATGAAGATGAACTGTGACTTAGAAGATGCTTTCTCTGGCAGTCCCTGAGGCTTCCAAGAAGCTTTAGAGTTTTCCCAGGAGCCTTCCTGGTTACAGCATCACCTGTCTAGAGGGAGACAGGAGCTCTAAATGTCCAAGAAAGAAGATTTCACCACTACAATAACCTCTTGGGAAATTGTTTTGACTCAATAAATAGATTTTGAAAAAATTAATCTCTGGTCAATTCTCTCCCCAATTTAGGTCATAAGAAATTTATAAAATTAAAAGCTAAAATACTTGATTATTTTAAATCCTTTAAAAAGTTAGAATAATGCTGTTACAGAAAAAATTATTCATGACACTTGTTAAAGATGGTAAGGAATACTTTATTCTAGAGGGACTAATGCAATGGGGTTTTTGCAGTAGTGGAAAGAAATCAGGCATACTCCCAATACAAGGAAAAGTGAGGATTCATAGACAAGGAGCTGGGTATGGTTAAGCAGATGGTCAAGTGCTAAGAAGAAACATCAGGAGTAGGGAGTTTCTGCCGAACTGACTGGACAGGCTTCTTGGTGAAGGCAGGCCAGGGTGATATGACGCTCAAAGATGGATGAGGAATTTGATCAAATATCAAAGGTGGGGGATTCTTGCTAAACTAAGGACAGAGGCCAAAGTCAGGGCCTACTTGAGATGAGGCTGAGAGGGGCCTGACTCACGTTTGGTCAAGTAGAGGGTCTTTGTCAATGCTGTCCAATAGAACTTACTGCAATGATAGAAATATTACATAGTGAGCTTGTCCAACGAAGTGCCATTAGTCACTTGTGGCTATTGGTTACTTGCCATGTGGCTAGTGCAACTGAGAAACTGAATCGTTTATTTTATTGAATTTTAATAATTTAAATAGCCACATGTGGCTAATGGCAACTGCATTAGACAGTGCAGAGCTAGAAGTAGGCTAACAGATCAGCTTTTCATAACATTGGTTTTTGACCAGTAGCCTGTAATACAAGTGTTTAAAACAAAAGCAGAGAAAAATTAGTAGCATGAACCCCACAAAACATGTTTCCTTACCTAAGATGTTTTTATGTAAAAAACAAACTCCCATTCTTCAAGAGATCTCAGATAAAGAGGCTCCATTTGGAATTCCAAAGGTGTTTGGATAAAGCAGATGATTACTGGAGAAAATAAAATCAATGCCAATAAAACCCAGTGAACTGGCAGGTCCCCAGCTATCCTAGAAATGTAATTTGGACCTTCCATAAGATGGTAATGAATAATTCTGAATAATTCTCTTTGGCACAATTGGGGAGAATTTGTACTTGCCAACAAATGACTTCCTTTGGATTCATGTCAGGAGAGCTAAACAAGTGACACACAAGCCCTAAGACAAAATTCTGTGAGTAGTTTCAAAGAGGCAAGTAAAAAAGTCACCATCAATCAAGGCCACATGTGGCCCAGGGCCATTTCAGAACTAAGCCAGGCATGAATGGTCTTAATTTACCCATTAATGCTTTAAGACATCCCTACTGTTTGCTCTCTTCCCTGGACAGTGTGGAGTTGGCTGTTTATAAGACTGGAATGTTCATGCTGAAAACACCTTGTTCAGCCCCTCATTTTGTAGGTGAGAAAACTAGGTCATTTTTACCGAACAACTTCTTATAAATAAAGGAAATTTAATGAGCTGAAAAAAGAGAATGCTCAAATGTGAATGCAATACCTACAATTTCATTTACCTCATTCATTGATTTAATAAAAACTTATTCTTGCCAACTACATGACAGGCCTTGCACTAGGTGTGAGAAATCCAGAAGAAAACAGGATGACACCAACAACCGCCTTTGTGGAATTTTCGTTCATGGGTTAGGTCTACATCGTTCAAAGAGGTATTCAACTTTTCATTCAGAGTTTTAAAATATAGAATTTTTCTAATTTTTCATTATTAACATGTTGTTTCTGGAATAAAGTTTTAAAAAGTTGATTGTGTTCCTAATAATCTAAAAATACCCAAATAGAAGGTAACTTCTTTATTATTTTGCTAATGAAGGGAGTTGTAGCCTGACTCATCCTTCAATCACTGACTGTCAAGGTGACACTTGAGAGTATCCTGAAAAGCTGGGGACTGCGGTTAAATTTTCAGAGAAGTTATTTAGCATACAAACTTAAAGATAAAAATTCTCATGGAAAGACTTTTAGAATACCCGAAGTAGTCAGTTTTAAATTTGTCTTAATAATGCACAGTTAGAACTGCAAATACACTGTTGTAACAGAATGAGATCCCAATAGAGGACAGCAGTATATAGGTCTGTCTCATACATACCGAAGTATCCCTGAACAAATTGTATGTGAGTTATATTTATAGAGTGCTTCTTTTTTTTTTTCTTTTTCTTTTTTGGATTCTCTGTTTCTCTCACTACAATGTCAGCATCACAGAAGTATCCCTGAACAAATTGTATGTGAGTTATATTTATAGAGTGCTTCTTTTTTTTTTTTTCTTTTTCTTTTTTGGATTCTCTGTTTCTCTCACTACAATGTCAGCATCACAGACGTTACTTTCCTCCTTTAGCTTTTATCTCTTGACTTATTTTATAAGATCATGTGTGAAGGATTGAGGACATCTCTAAACTCTCCTGAGGTGAAATGCATAAATTCACTTTGCCCCAGTGTCTATCAAGGCCATGCAAAGCTACTTCCTTTTCTTGGCTAGTAACGATAATGTTCCCAAGATCTGAGGGCTCTTTTAGTAAAATGGTTTAGGCTAATGGGATTCTGACACCAATGTAAATAAAAAAGAATATTAATATTAGCTTGAATCTTATGAAATTGCTATTTTTGTAAGTGAAAGTGGTCAAATAAGCTTCAGCCTGCTGCTTAACGGAGCGTTTGCTGTGTGTCAAGCTCAAGATTAGGACTTTCATATGCTCTTTTGCTGCTTTAGATTTCATACAGTTGTTTTGATGTTTTAAAAAATTCTTTATTATGATTTCCTCTAAGAACTCTTTTCTCTTCACCTTGTGCTAGAAAGTCTAGAAATTGACAGAACTCTGATACAGAACACCAACCTAAATTAAGTGTCTCTTTCTTAATCACAAAAACACTTATGGCTCACACTTATTTTACCCTGGGGAAATTAGGTTATGTACATTACTTTTTAAACGGTCTTTTTCACAGCTACAGACTGTGGGGAAAGTGAAAGTAAGAAAGAAAGTGTAAAAAATTAATTTTACTACTTTGTTTTTTAAAGCTCCCACAAACTTAAAAATAAAAAATTTTCCCGACATTGACTAATGTTTTATTAATGCCACCTGAAAGTATCCACCTCTTAACTCTATTATAAACCTGCCACACTCATTGTAATACGAGGATTTCTAAAAGAAACTCTGTTTCCTCTTCCTGCTCATCACTGTGAATGACTGAAAAGGCAACTTGTAATTTTTATTGCAGAGTGTGGGCAAACAAGTAAAACATTAGGAGAGATTAAAAGGTTCTATGAAAGTGTTCTGGTTACATTTTCCTGTAATTTTCAGAACAACATTTACAATATAGTAATAGCTTTAGGAAGTGTGTAGAAAGATGTGTCAAGGAAGTCAGCCAATGTTAATGCTGAGTAGGCAAAAAAAAAAAAAAAAAAAAAAAAAAGTTGGGGAGGTATTGGTATTGTTCTTTTCCACAAGGCACTTCAAATAGTAATTGACTACTCTTACCTTCAGAGATCTGGAGAGAAATGGATTTAATTATTTTCTTCTGAATCGAATCCACGTTTAACAGTCCTCACTGATGGGAAAATGTCACTTATCAAGCTCCTTCTACAGCAGTTTAAAGCTTTCACTGGACAGGTAGAATGGGAGGGATATTTTATGGATCTTCTATAGTGAGAACCTGCATTCACTGCCCTGGCAGACTGTTAAGATGAATCACTTTCCTTCTTAGTCAACTACTGTAGGATCTCCGAGGAGTCATGGTGAAGTGCAGGCAAGGATGTTGGCTTGTTTTTGTTGTTTTTTTTAACTTTGGGATTGTTTCTTACATGTCTTAAGCATTATCAAAAGTTAAAGCTAATTGTGTCAGAGATATTTCACAGAACATTTTAATGATTCCAAGATATGTGTCAGAGCTTATCATGCAGATGAAACTTGCCTACAAGTATATTAGAATAAAATGAAAGTTCTCAACCTAACTTTTTAAAATATACAAGTATCGTCCCTGCAGAGAATGACTGAGTGATGGGCATCAGGTTGCCATGAACATCATAGATTCTTACACTGTAACACATCTATAGATCTATAAATATACAGTTTTATAGTCCCAATAAGAAAAACAATGAACATCAAAGCTCAACTCAAGGTAAGTGCAAGGCAGGTGACCCAAGTAGGATGGAATATACTGCCATTATTTTCTCCAGTATTGCTTGTAGAGTCTGCATGTGAGTGGCTGGGAGCTAGAAGATCTAAGGAATTGTTAATGAAATTCAGGGATGTAATAGGAATGTCTAAATTGCAAAATGAAGAGAAGTTCTTCCCATAAAATATATCCTTTGACCTCAGTTTTCTCCCCAGGGACCAATTAATTCATGGAATACTGGTGTTGAAATAATAATAACTTGGACCAGGCATCTAGATACAATACAAATTATTGCTAATCCTTATAATAAGCCTGTAGGTAGATGAAGGTAACCCCATTTGTAGATTAAGAAACTGAAACCTAGTAACCTTAAGATATGTTATCATGTTCACACAGGTTACTAAGGAGTGGAGAAGGAATCTAAACTTTCATCTGAAGGCTTCAAATGCCATGCTATTTTCCTATACTGTGCTGCTCCATTGGGTGGGATTTACAGGTTATCTGGTTTACTTCTGCTCATTTACTGCAGGATTTCTCTGTGACAGCTAGATCTGCTAAATTGAAGTTGTGTGTGCATGGACACATTAACAATGAGTTATCCATCTCAGTTTTATTTATCATTTTTGGTGGTAGAACAGTGCGGGGATCCAAACCCTTGACCTTGGTGTTACAAGGCTGTGCCTAACCAGCTGAGCTAACCAGCCAGCCTCAGCTCTTGCTGACAAGGTATCACTTAATGTTCGAATGAAATCTCACTTCTTTTAACATATTGATCCTACTTATACCAAACAATGCTACAACAGGCTTTAAACATAAAATAATTAATTGGGATCTTAACCTGCCATTTAATTCATTATAGTACTTAAATTTTTTTACTAAAAAAAGCTAAATAGGTAAAACTTTCACAGAATACAACATTTAAAAGGTTTATAAAGGTACATAGTAAAGATTCTCTTTTCCACACTCTCTTGCCCCTTAGTCAGCCAACTCCCCTCAATGGAACCAACCAATGTCATCTTTCAGAGATATCCTAGTATATACAGTACATGTATTACTCCTTTTCTTACAGAAATTATAACATAATATACATTCTATACACATTGGTTTGCACCCTCATTTTTTTCATTTAACAACATATGTTGGAGACTATTTCCTATCATTACATACAGAATTTCCTCATTTTCTTTATCAGCTTCACAGCATTTCACTGTACTGATGTGCCATAATTAATTAGTTTCCTACCAACAGAATTTAAATTATTGCACTCTTTTGCTATTACAAATAATGCTACAATGAGTAATTTCAGAAATACATCATTTCACAGGTATGCAATTATCTCTGCAGGATGTATTTCTGGAAGTTAAATTATTAGGTCAAAAGACACAAGTACTTGTAATTTGGATAAATATTGCCAAATTGCCTTCCACAGAGGTTATAGCATTAAAAACTCTAGGAATACACTCAGAAAGAAATAAAGAATATCTATACAGAAGGAAAGTTAAAATGCTGCTGAGGAATCAACAAATTGCAATGCCCGGACTTTATTTAGAGCCTGGTTGAAACAAACCATAAAAGTTACTTATAGTAATTATGAGACAATTAAGGAACCAGGATAAATGGAAATTGATACATTATTCTTAGATAGAAATATTCAATCTCAGTAAAGGTCTCAGTTCTCCCTAAATTATGCTGTACATTTAATGCAATTTTAATAAAAATAGCAACTTGTAAAAAATTAGACAATATGGAAATTGATACATTATTCTTAGATAGAAATATTCAATCTCAGTAAAGGTCTCAGTTCTCCCCAAATTATGCTGTACATTTAATGCAATTTTAATAAAAATAGCAACTTGTAAAAAATTAGACAAACTAATTCTAAAGTTCATGAAGGAAAAAAATTAAGAAGCAAGAATGGCAAAAAAAATTCTGGGGAAAAGAGAACAATAATGAGATAATAAAATGCATTAAAAAGCTACAATAATTAAAGTGGGTGGTTTAAGATATAATTTTGTATATGATAAAATTTGGCATTTCAAATCAGTGGGTTAAGAGAGATTATTCAGTAAGTGATAACTGGTGTTGGGAGAACAGGATATCTCTATATTTTAAAAATGAAGAAGATGCATACTCATACTCCAAATCAAAATAAATTACACATGGGTCACACTTTAAAAGTAAAAAATGCAACTTTAAAATTCAGAGGAGAAATCATGAACATTTTTTAACATATACATTTAAAACATATATTCATATGTAAATATAAACATATACATGCTTACACATATTTTTCACATACATATATTCACATGACATGCATACATCTGTGTGCATATGTAATTTATGTATATGTTATATGTGTATATGTACATACACACATATATATATGTAGTGTTGAATTGGAGAAGGCCTAAGTATGAATAAGACCCAGGAGCCACTAAAGAAAAGATTAATAAATATGACTATGCTAAAATAAAAATAAATATGTACAGCAAAAATCATATGTCAAAAGACAAGTGACAAGCTGAAACATCTTAAATTACAGACAAATGAATAATTTCCCCACTCTACAAAGAACCTCTATAAATCAATAAAACCAACAAAAGTCCTATAGAAAAATAAGCAAAGGACATGAATAGACATGTCACCAAAAAGATATTACAAATGGCTCTTAAACGCATAAAAATATGATCACACTTTCTGATAGTTATTAATTAAAACTACACCGAAGTACCATTTGTCACTTACAGATTAATAAAAATAATATTAAGGCTTAAAATCTTAGTATTAGAGAATGACCTTAAGGCCATTTGACTTGTGGAAAAAAATGGATGGGGACAAAAAAGCAGTCACCTCTTAAAAGTTGTAGAACATGCCTATAATCTTTAGGGTTGAAGTGTTATGATTCTATCTCAATTATACAAAGTCACAGTTCAGATGATTTCTCTTATCCAGAATGCAACTGAAGAACTAGAATAAGCAAAAACTTTAAGATCTTTAAATGGGTAAAAATAAAAATCCATAAAGATACACATTTTGTATTAAAGTTTGAATGGTTAACCTAGAGAGGTAGAGTCCAAGGCCCAAATGTTTACTTTTATTTTATGTACAATCTCAATATACATGCTTGTTTTGTCCTTGTTTCCTATCTTTAGTAATTAAAAAGAAAAAAAAATAGAAGGGGCTTCTGGAGACAGGCACACTGACTTTAGGAAGAAGTCATAAAAAGATGCTGGTCTGCAGCAAATGAAAAACTATGCAGACCTGACATAGAGCCTTAAAGTCTAGAACCATTACCGTAAGCATATTTCCTATGAGGATCATGATATTAGTGTAGCACCCAGTGCTGGGTAATTATGATGATGCTCTTGAGCCATCTCAAAAATACTAACTTACTCTACTCAGTAGGTTCTGGAGGGATGTTCGTAATATATGTTATATTAACTCCATAAGCCATCTAAAACAAAATATTGAAATGTTTAATGGATAAATTTCAGTTGCCTAGAAAACTCAAATATAGAGAGAAACAAATTTCTTCCTGGATGCAGCTAGCTATGATATTATCATGGTTTAAAAGACAAATAACACATCATCATTGATGTATTTTTGTTTTTAACATACAAGTCAGATTTTCCAGTTTGCAATAATTCTGTATTGAGTAATATCTAACTTACCTGATGACTACTTACTAAGGAGTACTTTTGTGGATTAACGACTTTATTGCAGAACACGGCCACATGCCATGTTTCAAAATTGTTTGATTTAGTGTGATTATGTTAAAAGAGTGAAATTATATACATATTTGCATCTGCATGGCTTAAAATCACAGCAGTCAGCACCATCTGTGGGTTACTGTCTTCAGTGTCTGTGGTAGGAAGGCTCTCTGTGGTCAATTTTGTTTTTGGTTGTAGCTCTCTTTGCTGTTCCTTAGTTTCTAGACACTAAAATTGATGTCATTTTTAAATTCTTCAAGGGTTTTTTGCAACCAAACTATCAGGCAACAAAAGGTGTCCTCAGGAGGGTGAGTTATTTTAAGATTTAAAACCTAGTATGATTAGAGAGTGAGTGTGTGGTCTCTAAGGATCATTAATATCATTAATGTGAAGCAAAAGTCCTAGATTAAATGGCTTCTGGGAGAGTATAATTTATTCATAATGACATGACTTTAAAATATTTTTATAACCTATTGTTAAAAAGGAAGACAATAAAACCATTTCTCTAAATCAGCACTTCTCAGTGAGTGTGGTGACTTCTATATCAGAATTTCCTAGAAAGGGGTTGCAGTTTGGGGGCCACATCACCAAGCTCTTGAATCAAAAATTCCAGACACTGGCCTCAGTTGCCTGTGTTTTTAAGGGATATTTCAAGTGATTGTTAGACACACTCAAGTGCAAAAAGCAAGTTGGTAGGATACCAACCAGAATATGCCTGTCAGTAAAACCGTGGTTGAAATAAACCAGTGGTGGCGTGAGAGGAATGAGGAAGGAGAAAAGATCTGAGCCTAATAATAAGAAAGGCCCTTTGTTCATTTATTCCTTTACAATCTAGTGACTGTGATTTTTACATTTTTTTCTAGGATTATTGTTTAATATTCATTCCCTCCCTAGACTGCAAGCTCCATGAGAACAGGAACCACATCTGCCTCACTCCATACCACCTGGGCTTAGCCCACTGCTTGGCCCAAGTCTGCACTTAATATATGCTGAGTAGATGATTTAGGTATATTATACCTACTTACACCTGAGCCAACTGGGGCTTGGAGCATATGGGTGGGTTACCTAAGACCACACAGCTTATAAACAGTGAGCAGAGTCAGTCAGGTCTGGCTCCTAAGCCCAGCCCCCTTCCCCCAAACATCCCTTCCTTGTCATGGGGCATTCAATTTTTTTTTGCAAAGGAGACTTCTAATCTACTTTGCCTGTTAAACATTCAAACCTTCAAAAACTTCTGAAATGGGGCTTATTTAGAAAATGTTATATACTTATAAAAGAATGTGATAACTATCCTGGTGGAGGGGGGAATCTCAGTGAAAGGGGGTAAGAGAGTGAGGGGGTGAGAAATACTGCAATTTTGAATAAAGAGATTAGGAAGTCTTTCCTGAATAGGTAATTTTTGAACAAAGGCTTCAAGGAGGAAGGTGAAGAAGCCAGCTCTGAATATCTGGGGTCAGAGGCTAGGGGTCAGCAGGACAAATGCTGGGGAAGGAGTGTGTCTGATTAGCCCAAAGATCAGCAAGAAGCCAGCACAGATGGAGTGGAGAGGGTGAGCAGGACAGGGGATGAAAGTATAATTAGATGGAGCTAAGGAGGAATGAGGGAGAGATTCACAAATGGAACAAACATAACTCTTTGGAAGAACAGAGAAAGAGGGTAATAACTGGATGGGGAAGGGGGTGTTCAAAGGGTTTTGTTTGCTTATTGTTTAAGATAGGAGGGAAAAAAGCATGTCTGCTTCCTTACTACTAGGATTCAGGAGAGGGGACAATTGATTATTTAGGAGAGAGGGGCATTGGAGGAGGGGTATCTTGAGGAGAGGAGAGGGGATGAGGTCTAGAAAACAGCTAGAGGGGTTGGCTTTTGGTAAAAGCACAAACAGTGCCTCTATAGAAATAGGAGAAAAGGCAAAGTACATGGGTAGAGATGCTTTTAGGTGGAAACGTGTTAGTCGGAGACTGGAAGTTTTCTGATGTGTTCTCTTTTCTCCATGAAAAAGGATGTAAGGTCCTTATCTGAAACCAAGGCTGGGAGGAGGTGCTGGAGAACCTGCCTTAACATTTTTCACTGCATTCTACTTGTACGTAAGTACTGTACTAGGTATTTCTGCTTAAACATAAGGAAACATGTGAAGCATAGCCTCTTGCCAAGACAGTTTTACTCATCGTTGGTTAGAATTAGCTTGGAAAGTAAATTGTACAAGTAATGCATTTTGAAAAATAAATTAATACAGATTGAAAACCTTCTCCTCTGTTCCCACTTGTATTGCAAATTTATTCCCTCAAAATTACTTCATGTTCTGAATGTCACTGAGAAATTTAGTAGATCGCTGAGCTGCATCCCAGAAGTGGGTTTCCAAAGGTAATTTAATTGGAAGGGTTGTAACTAGGTTTCACCATATGGTGCTGCTAGATGTAACCAAAGCAATACATTTGAAGAAGAAAGACATTATTAAGTGTGTTGAAGCACATTTTATAAGCAATGAAAGCTGTCATTTACACAACAGAAATCACTCTGTCTTATGAAATTAGGACATCAGTTGAATATACAAGTGTTAGAGGGTTAATGTAGAATGAGTAATTATGGTTAAAAGATAACATACTATATAAAGACATACATAAGTCAGATAATAAAGGTATTACTCACCCGTCCTCCACCCCATCACATCAATTAAATCTGTAAGGCTAACATGGCTTGAAATTTTTACACTAACACATTTGATGATACAATTGGAAACTGATACAATTGAGAATTTAGTTTTATTAACAGAGAATCTGGGCAAAGGCATTAGCCATAAAATAAAGGCCTACAAAGCTTTTAACCTGGGGACAATGAATGGTTTAACAAGCTGAAATTGCCATCACTGAACTTTTAGCTTGTTATTTGGACTCTTCAAGAATCAAGGCTGTTGCAACCCAGTAGCTAGTATTGCAATGGATAAATGTCTAACAAAACCTGTGACCCCAAATTGTCTATTGTCTATTATATTGTGTACTGTCTATTATTCTAATTTCTGAAGGCAGGCTCAGAGCAAAAGACCACACCTGAGTAAACCATCTAAGAGGCACTGATTTCTCTCCCTCCAGGTTATGTTGAAGAGGGTTCTTGTGCAAGTACAAGCAGAGAGTTCATCTGCCCTAACTGTGCATCAAGAACAGCTGTTGTACTAGTGTTAAATCATGTTCAAATACAGATGTATACATTCCATATGCCACCAAAGCAATGGCACTCCAAAACTAAAGATCCCAAACTACCCACCCTACAGAGAATAGGTCTGGTTTTACTCTCCCTGAACTTGGCTACACTGTTATTTGCAGAATTGTGATGAATGGATCTTAAATGCTGATGCCTTAAATCCCCATCATGTTGAACTCATCCCCTTTGCAGACTAATCTGAAGACACGTGTTAACACTAGTGAAGGAAAGGAAATTCAGATCATTTGAACTGTGTAATCTCTGGCCAGATTAGATAGAGTCAGGAGAGATGTTCCACTTAAACAATCCATAACATTTAGACAGACTAAGCGTTGTAAATGCAGTTAAGACACACACATACACACACACTGAAGCCAGGCTCCCAGAATTGAGGAAACTTCTATCACCAGCTCACAAATCTGAACTGAAGCAGCCCGTTCAACCCAGAGATATAGTATCAGGAACTGGAGGTTACACTTATTCTCTGCTCAGTTGCTTTGCACTGCCCTGGTTCCAGAACAGTGTGCGATGTTCAGAGTTTCAAAGCCAGGCAGGCACATTTTCTCTTGACAGTTTTCCAGCTGGAAGCAGGCCCTTCTCCTACCAGAATCATTGCAGCTTTGGTAAGAGCCAATTGATGGCACCACATGGAATAATTGATGAGACCAGCCAGCTGGACTGCAGAGATCTATGGGCAGCAAGACTAATTTAAGCTTTTCAATGAAGCAGATTTTAAGAGGTTTCTAAAATAATCCCCAAAGCAAAGTTTATTTGAAGAAAATAAAGTTTACTTTTAATCAGCAGTCTGTAAGTGGCCCTTCACTGGTGGAAGGGCACTAAATGATTATAAAAAATTAATAAAAGAGACCATGAGGATGCTGGGCTTCAAGGCCAATTCTGATGCATACTTGCTGCCTTCTTTGGAGGCTAAGTTTGCAACTTTTATCCCTGTTTAGAATGATATTCCTTGCCCCTCACCAGGACAACTTCTTCTTTTCCTTCAAAACTCATCTCATTGAAGATGACTGCCAACAAATCACAGCCATTTTTGTACACATAGTGCTCAGTGCAGTGTCTTGACCAGCAGATTCTAAACAAATATTTGTCAAATGAAAAAGAGAAATAACTACATTTTTGGAATATGAATAAAAAGAAAACTGGATTAAGAATGACAAGACTTAAACTTGAATTCTAACTCACCACTCACTAATCTAAGTTACCTGTGGCAAATCTTTTACTCTTGACATTTTTGGAATATGAATAAAAAGAAAACTGGATTAAGAATGACAAGACTTGAACTTGAATTCTAACTCACCACTCACTAATCTAAGTTACCTGTGGCAAATCTTTTACTCTTGCTAGAACTCACTTTCCAACTCCATAAAGTGGGAATAATAATACTTTCCCCATCTTCTTTGTAAAGTAGTTATGAGAAAGAAATAGTAAAGCCCAGCAGTTTCTGTAGTGAGGAAATGGGATCTAACAAAACACCTGGCTCCCTAATGGAGCTTTGGGAGTCACTGGAGTGGTTGGCATCTATTTCCTATATCAAGTGTGGATCATAAAGACTTCCTTACATCTTAAGATTCTTTTTATTTATTGAAAAACATTTTAAATTTTAATTTTTAAATTCTTTTAGACTTACAAAGCAGCTGATAAAAGTACAGTTCTCACGTACCCTTCACTTGGTTTCTACAAATGTTTACATCTTACAATCAATGCACATTTATCAAAACCAGAAAATTAGCATTGATAAAATACTATTATACCTTGTTCAAACTTTTCCAATTATTTCATTAATGTCCTTTTATGGTCCTGGATTCTATCTAGGATTCCACATTGCATTTAGTTGTCATGTGTCCTTAATCTCCTCTAATCTGTGAAAAAGTATCTTGTGGGTGGATACTTTAAGATTATGCAAATATCCTGTTCCTTACTACACTTTTGGCCACTAATTTTAATATCTGTCGATGATTCTTATCTGCAACATTAACGTTTTTTGCTTAATTGTGATTTTTCTACTTCCATCATTCTTCCTACAGTCATCAATTTGAATTCTACTGTAAAAAAACAGCTGTCCCTTCTCTCTCATTTATGTATTCAAATTATTTATTTGTACCAATATGGATTCATAGGTATTGTATTCTACAGGCTATAATACATTGCTATCATTATTTATTTTTCAAATTATCCCTTATTCGTTATGGCCTTTTTTGATGGCTCAGCTCACATAGATCAATGCCCTGCTAAAAATCAATCCATCCAAAGAAAAATCTGTCTGGAGATATGGCATAAAAGAAAAAAATTAAAATTTATGCTCAGAGAAGAAAAAATAAATGGGGTATCAGGGGACACAGGGCACTGGATCCAGACACTAGCAGGTCCAAGAATGAAGATAAGAGACTTATAACGAAATGAAAGCTCAGGAAGCTGAATACCTCTGACATATACACTCTGGCTGGAGATTTGGCCATCTGGCAACTGGTAAGAAGGGCATTTAAGGACATTATATCCCTGGTTCATCTGAATATACAGAGGTCAGCAAAAAGTATGATTACAATTTCAAGGACTGTATCTCACAATGTGTGTTCACGTGAGAGAGGTACCACCAATTCAAGCTACTTAAAAAAATGAGAGAACTTTTTGAAAACAGGATATTTGAGTATGATTTGTGTTAACACAACCCCCTATGCAACAGGTCATTATCACTTCCTTTACTCATGTTTATCCATAAAATCATCTATTAACTCATCACACAGATACATATTTTAAATGTCTAATATGTTCCAAGTACTGTGCGAACACCACGGATATGAGTGACAATTGAACACTGTCTTCAGTGACCTTGCAGTTTAGCGGAACTGAGATCCTTGCAAAAAGCTGGTCTTAGAAAAAGCTCTGATTTCCTCCATCAAATAAGAGGGTTGGACTTTAATCTTTCAGATTCTTTCCAGCACTAAAATCATGTGATACTGTGATTAACTAACTCGATTATTTAAAGGTTGCTGTTCAATGTGCCTTTCTCTCAAAACATCCTAATCAGTAATACACACACTTCTCTTTAATAATCCTTTGTAGCTGTTTAAATACTCACTGCATCTCACAGAACTGATTCCTTATGGATGGAAAACCTCATTTACCAACTCTTTTCACACCGGTGCCTTAGACTTGTGACATAATGAAGATTCAGTTGAGACTCAGAATACATTATTTTTAAAATCAGAGGCAGAAAGTTGGTTGAATATAGTAGGTACTCAGTTTTTCTTTTTCTTTTTGGTCTTGTTTTAATTAATGGAAATCAAATAGCTAATCTAAATGTAGTAGTGAATGAGAAATTGATTTCATGGCTATGATTGCCATATTAATTACAAGGGGCATATGCTTATTTACATCTTCTGAAATAAGAAAGATGCCTTATCTCATGATCGATGGTCAGACATATTTATTTGAAGGTTTAATTAAGGAATGAGTGTTAGGAAATTTGCAACACCTACTTGTTTTAGTAACTAATAATATAGGCTTTAGGTTTATTAACCTAAACCTAAACTATTACAGTAATACTAGAATCTCAGAGATTAAAAAGAAGGAAATGAAAAACAAAAATTAAGATATTTAAAAGGGACTTTTTAATGACATAATATCACATTCACATTTTACAATTACTGCAATTCCAGGTATTCCAATATCATCAGCCAGTGATACTGTTCTGCACTGGACAAGGTTCCAGTACGAAACTCAGGCTTTTTATGGTTCCCTCTTTCTCAACCTACAGATCTTTTCACCAATTATAGCTACATCACAATGAGCTCTTTTGAAGTAATCCATCATTTCACTTTTCTTTTTAAACAAGAAATGATTTTCACTTGTAAATTGGTTTGGAAATATTGAATCTACCAGTATCCTTGGTCACTTGCCTACTCCGAATGGGTGGTGAAGGAGTGTTGCTAATAAAAACAACCTGAAATTACTCTAAAAGGAGGTGAAGTTAGAGTGAGTATCACAATGCCATGTGCTTTCTTTCAGGGTTTTAATTAGAAAGCACTTCCAAACCATCATACTAAAATACGGATTTTAATCATGGATAAAAATGCACCATTTTTCATACAGATAAACTTATAAAAAGTGTACACGTGAAATTATGAGTTAATGCTTATATAGAAAGATATGACCTAGTAACCTGCTAGGACTGTTGAAAGACTACAATAAAAGTCAAGAAGAAATTGGATTTGTTGAATGAATATGTTTTGGAAATGTCAGATCAGACAACAGCGTAGCTCACTGGGCTGCCTGAGGCTGTAGGAAGGATTTATCAAAGACATGAGTGAACAGTAGGAAAGGAAGAAAATAAATAACTTGGGAGGGCAACAAGGTGGTTAGTTAATAAGGAAAGAAAAAGTGCTGGTGGGAACCCAGGAAACAAGCAGCTACTCAGAGTTGGGGAGGATACTGACGAGGACAGATTAACCCTGAACCCCACGGTAGGCACACAGACCAGCAAAGACCGAGAAATCCTGAAGTGGAAGGAAACTAAAGGATTTAGCTGGTCAAATCTGGCAGCCCTATAGAATAGCAGCCTGAAAATGAGTTATGCTGTATCTAAACAAACAGTGAGGGTATGTTCAATAAATGTTTCTTCTTGAATATAGCTCTACCAGAAGTAGTTTTTCTTTTAATGAATTTATCTGATTAGTGACACTCCCAGTATGTCCCAGGAATGTGTAAATTCAATTTTGCATGGTGGATTTCTTCAGAGCCCAGTCATAAACCTTAATGTTATTCTATGCTGACATTTAAAATATTCAAATTTGAACAGCCTCCATATACTATAGAAAGCACAGTTTTATGGAAGAACTTATGAAAATATATGCCCCATAGAAATAAGTAGGGCACTTACAATTGCTTAAATATTTCACTTGCATAAACAATCAAAATGCTTGTAAACATTTTACAATTATAAACCAGTAGAGGGCTTTAAGAGGCACTTTCGTCTATTCCAATTGCTGAAGTTGCATCTGTGTAGTCCAGGGTCTGGCTGTAATGTGTGGTTCAATTGCTTAATGGATTCTCCCTTTCCCTATTTTTGGGATTTGTGACATCCTGTGTCATTCTAACCCTCATTCCTTTCTCCCTCCTGGATATCATGCCTAATTAACTGATATAAAAATGATTGTGGAGCTCACAAATTCTTAAACTGGATAAAACGAAGGTAAATGTGGCATAACTGAGTCTCTTCCAACCACAGTGATTGGGAATATAAATATTTCCCTTGGAAAAGGAGCTTGAAGTAAGGTTAATACATAATTTTAGAGAGTAAGAAATCTATTCCCTTCCTCTCTCTCTTTTTTTAAAATTATGGGCTAGCAACTGTCTAGAATTAAATCCAAAGTAATATACCTAGAGGAATACTCTATCAAGCACACATTCTGATATATTTTACTAGAATGAAGACAATAACATCACTATATAATCATTCCAGTTTTTTTTTATATATA
>NW_007729844.1:64986-68691 GCF_000696425.1 Galeopterus variegatus
TATATATACACTTTAGCCTAACAACATTGACAGACTTCTGATATACAGTCCTGACTTATTAGCTATTATTCCAGTGACAGTGGTTCTAGGCAAGATTTAGACATGTTTCTCACCCTTTGTCTTAGCACCTGAAAAATATGATATAATCCTCACCAAAAATAGCCAGTCTGTAGTAGGCAGTGGAGATGAGGTGCAAGTTTAAGTAGTTTGAAAAAGGTCACAAAGGTTACTCTAATGTACCACCTCACTGCCTTCCAACCCCCAATCTTCATGGGGGCTCAGGGCTTTTGGGAATCACTGCTGTTGTAACAAATGTGAGAATTATGTTTTGAAAAAGGCATTAGGGTTTTCTATAGTTTCTTCTGTTTATCCCCTAACAGTGTCGTGAGACAGGAGCTTTGCAAAAGAGAAAACAGAAATTCACTTACTCAACAAATATTTATTAAGCATGTGCTTCTTACCAAGCACTTTTCTAGGTGCTGGGGATACAGCAGTGAACAAACAGACGAAGTACCTACTTTCAAAAAGCTTATAATCTCGGGCCTCTGAAAAGTTAAGTCACCCCAAACAAAGATGGGATTTGAAACCAACTTCATGTTCCATGCACCAGGCCACACTTCCAAAGGCCCCTCATCATTACATCATGCTCTAGACAATCTGGCTTTCCTCAAGTACCAGCATTCAATATAGACAATGTTTTTCATTTTTAATTTCAAGTACATAGCATCTACTGTGTGCTGGGCACTGGACACGATGCTGAACACGGCAGACAAGGGCCCTGCCCTTACAGAGCTTACAGTCAACAAAGGAAAATACATCTGAGTATCTAACTGCAAACTGTGTTAAGTGCAGTGAAGAAAAATTACTGTGCTATATGAAAGAAAAATTGGGACCTATTTTAGATTGGGGAGGGGAGTAGGGAAGGCCTCTCTGAGTAAGTGTCATTTAAGCTGAGAGTTGAAGGATAAATAAGAGTTAAGAAAGGAAGCAGTATTCCAGACAGAGGGAATAATATGAAGGCCTGAGGGCAGGAAAGAACTCTGTGACTATGAGGAACTAAAAGAATTCAGTGAAGAAAAGGGAAGGAGGAGGCTGGCTTAAGTCAGCAGGGGCCAGGTCATATACACCCTTGGGATGCTGCATTTTCTCCTAAGTGCAGTACAGTTGAAGAACCTGCTGTTTATAGGATGGAGTATAAGGAATCTAGAGCAGAAGCTTAAAGACAAATTGGGTGGTTTTTGCAACAATCAAGGTGAGAGGAGATAGTAGGCAGAGATGGTTGTAATGGAGATAGAAAAGGAGTAGCTAGATTCTCGATATACTTATTTCAGAGACGGACTGGACAGAATATAGGTAACAGAAAGGGTGAGTCGGGATGACTCCCAGATTTCTCCTGGACCAAATGGTTGGTGGAAGTGCCCTTCACCAAGATGGAGAAGGCTGGACCAAGAACAGAGAGAGATGGAGAGGGAATCAGGAATTTTGTTTTGGATAGGTAAATCTGAGATGCCTCTGATACCTTCACTTGGAGAGTTAAGTAAACAGTTAGATAAACAAAGTTAGAGTCCTGAGTACAGATCTAGGGTAGGTATACATTTGGGAGCTGTTTGTACACTGAAGATTATCTGGACAGATAAGATTTTCTGGGAAGTGTGGAATTCCAACATATGCAAGACTTATGAGAATGAAAAAAGGATCTTCCACATGAGCTCAGAACCTGCTGTCAGGATGCAAACATGTTTATTACTAACCTAGAAATGAGCCTGTATTTCAGTTTCTATTGAAAAACACTTTACTAGTTTGAAATAATACTATATAGGTTGGAATAGCTGTGAATTGCTTTTTTGGTAGAGCGTAAATAGTCAAATACTGGCAATTTCATACAGGTCAACATCACAGACCACAATTTGGAACAAAATCCATTTATATCATGGGACAGTATCAGTTCGAAAATGTTGCCCTGTCACACACAAAGGGCAATCTTTTGCTAATATCAGAGGCTTCTTTATTACCTTACATACTGGAAAAGATATTAGAACAAATTATGCATGATAATGTTTCATACCACCAATTAGTTTATCCTGACAATCAGGCTGACAGCCTGAAAATGCCATTGACAACTCATCACCATGTTTTGACTGTTGATAACCTCAATATTATTCCCTGATAAATCTACATATTCAGCAGAGTAAGCACTTGCAATTTTAGAAATCTCAAATTTTTCATCTGGCTTAAGAAAAATCTCTGATTTCCTACTCCTTTCTACAGGGAGAAAACATTTAAAGGAAATTAACAGAGATGGTTGACTGCTCTCTAATTTAATTTTAGCCTGTAAAGACTAAGCTTTGAAAAACTATTCTGACATAGCTTGAGATACTTTGTATAATTACAGGTCAATCATGTCTTACCAAACAGACATATTCCAAAACTTATGTTAATAATTCACTAGCATATTTTAAACTTACCAAAGGGCTCATGATTTAAAGTTCTGACAAACTCAAAAGTCTGAAGTGTCTTAGCAGATAAAATGAATATATAAATTGGGCCAGTATAATAGAGAGTAGAAGGGTCTGTGGCAACCGAAAAGGGTATCCCTCACTTAAAGTATTCTTTTTTCCTAAAATATATCTGAAAAACACAATTCAGTTAAGAACAGGTGAGGTAGCATGATTTCAGTCTGCCACCCTGCCGTCAGTTTGAGACATATGATTCAATGTAATCTTGCAGTAGATTTTTTATATTATCACAGGACATTCTCTAGTTTTGTCTGAAGTTAGAATTTTTATATATTGTTTTTATTATTGTTTAAGGGAGTCAGGCCTGTAATTGTAACTGTCCTAATATTTTAACTTTAAGAATGCACGAGAATTCATAGTTACAGAATGCAAGGTGCAATACACAAACACTGTGCGGTACCTACAAACCATTCTCGAGAAAAGGATTTTGGTAAATTAAGAAATAATGATTACATTTTAAAACCATGTTTAGTACAGAAACAAATGCAAACTTGGTAATACATGCGGTAATCTATAGAATTTTCTATGTTTCACTTTCCTCATCTATGAAATGGGGATTAAAATAGTACTTGTCTTATAGGACTGTCATAAAAATTAAGGGAGATGTATGTATGTAAAAGACAGTGTGTATATATATCGTGCATGTGTTATACATATGTAGTGTATAGTATAGAGTATGTATAGCACAGTGCTTAGGTCATAGTAAAAGTCTATTCTCAAAAAATAAAGTATCCTAAACTTCCTTCTACACAACACCCACTGCCTCCTTAAAACCTTTCATCTTCCTTTCACATACTAATAATAGTCTTCACATGATATGCAAATGAGTATCAGGAACACATGACTGTAAAGCCATTGCTCAATGTTGCCTTTTCTATTTCATTAATTTCTATGTGCAGTCATCTTGTTCTGATTTTCCCATGCTAAACTGCATGGCTGAACTAATACTGCTTGTAGCGCTTCCTAAATTCAACCTGGAAAGGAGAAAGCTTACATAATGTATGATGAATCATTTCATATGCACATCACTAAAACAAAAATTTCACCATTAACTGTTATTTTAGATATTTGGGTAAAATACACCTGTAATTAATTGCACATAGAAAAAGCAAAGTTTTGGTTTTCTTAATTTCTCTGAAAATAAGTTATCCTGGCTGGGTGTTTTACCAATATCTGTGAATCTACTTCT
>NW_007729844.1:69221-71432 GCF_000696425.1 Galeopterus variegatus
ATTTCTCTGAAAATAAGTTATCCTGGCTGGGTGTTTTACCAATATCTGTGAATCTACTTCTTGAGCACCTAAAATTCTTTTTATTTTAACTATTTGCAAAAAACTTTAAAAAAATGTGGGTCCATTCTTTTTTCCCAGAAAACTGGAAATGTAACAATTTATCCTGTTGTCACGTCTGAAGGTCATCTTTCTGAACTTACTGGCTCCATCCTTCACTGCAGCTAATACCTACGAAGCACCACCCACTGTCCCATGGCTCCTGTTTCTCAGACTTATCAAAGTTATCAAGACATGCACCCTTTGGACAACTATGCTTTTTTAGTTTCATCGTTTTTTCCCCCTTTCATCTTTGGTTTATAGCGTTGAATCACTGCTAATTTGTCTAGACATACAAATTAAATAGCATTTAACAGTTTATCAAAAGTAAACAGACTCTGAATAAGGGCTTAAGGGGCTAACAGATAAAGTGAATTTTACATCAAGGGATTTAGCTGGATTTGGAAGCTTACTTCCTGAGTTCTAAGGTATGTTTTGATGGGAATTCCAGATCCACTTAATAAATGAAATCTTCCTGTTGAAGGTTTTTATTTACAAGTCATCCTAAAGGGGAGGAAAGAAGAAAAGATTACTTAAAATACCGACTGGTGCACTATATATTTAAAGTGCCTCTTCCTTACCTCATCCTGGGGTAGCAAACTCAAATGCCTGCAGAGGCTAGGGAGGCAAGGTAAATGACCAGAACTCAGTATGAGACAACAGAGAATGGTGGTGATGGTGGAGAACTGGCATTAAAATACAGTAGACATACACACACACTTACCTGTTGGCTGACTTCTGACCTGTTTTGTAATCCCCAGGCTGTAGCTAATTCAAATGGGACAAAACTTGTTGACTCTGTATTTCAAATTTCCCTTGAATCTGCATCATCATTGCTACCACCTCTGGGCCACCGTCATCTCTGCTTTTTCCGAAGTCCATTTTTAGCTTTTGCTTATTCTTAACTTTGGGTGTTTATTTACTTTCCCCCCTGGAATCCAGATCTGACATTAATAACCATGTTTATACTTCTTTTTCAGATTATTTTATGTATTTTAATTCTATATGACTAGTACAAATAGGCTCAGGGCTATTCAATCTTCACTGTGAATTACACCTTTACCAATATAAATTACCCTGTTTTACCAGATTAAATCTTTCTGCCTTAAATTCTGTCTTATATTATACAAATTTGACCACCTTCTATTTATTTTTGCCTATTATTTCTTTGCCATCTTTTTACTTTAAGCTGGCATTTTGCTTAACTTTGTCTCTTTTAAACAGTGAATAGTTTTCACCCAGTTTGACAGTTTTTATTTTTTGACAGGGGTTAAAGCTATGGATAACGTAATATATTTGTTTAGCATTTTGTCATTCTATTTTAAAATTTCTTCTTTTCCTTTTTGATTCTATCACATTTCCTTTGCTATTAAATATTATATTTTCTATGAATGTGAAGCATAAAACATCTACTAATCTACCATTCGTAAAATATCAAATTGGATATGCTTTTTAAAGTTCTTTTCAAATTTATTTCTTTAAATTGGCATATAAAATTGCATGCATTTATTGTGTACAACATAATGTTTTAAAGTATATATACACTGTGGCATGCCTAAATCTTGATAAAAGAATTCTCTCATAGTTATTGTTTTGTGGTGAGAACTTAATATCCACTCTGTTAACATGTTTTTTTTTTTTTTGACCGGTAAGGGGATCGCAACCCTCGGCACGGTGTGGTCCACACCACACTCATCCAGTGAGTGCACCGGCCATCCCTATGTAGGATCCGAACCTGCGGCCTTGGCGCTACCAGCGCCGCACTCTCCCAAATGAGCCACAGGGCTGGCCCCACTCTGTTAGCATTTTTAAAGAATACAATATATTATTAACTATAGTAACCATGCTGTACAATAGATCTCTTGAACTTATTCCTCCTATCTAACTGTAATTATGTATCCTTTGACCAGCATCTTCCCAATTTTCCTCCCCTCTAACCACCAAAGTCTTAAATAATCATCATTTTATTCTCTACTTCTATGAGATCAACTACTTTTAGATCCCACTAGGAGTGAGATCATGTGGTATTTGATCCAGAACATTATTATTTTTTTCTACAATAGGCATCTCATAAGAATTATTATTATTATTATTTTTTTTTAAAGATGACCGGTA
>NW_007729844.1:72012-72626 GCF_000696425.1 Galeopterus variegatus
TGGCCTAGGTGTTATCAGCACTGCACTCTCCCGCGTGAGCCACGGGCCGGCCTATAAGAATTATTTTTACCATATGAATTGTTTTAAAACAAAATAGCAGTAACTATCTAAATCTTATCTATTAGCATTCCAATCTTGAATTCTTGATTCTGGTTAATTTGGTCAGCAAAGTGTGCATTTCTTGTTGTTTGTTGTTGGTGGTGATGGTGGTGTATGTCTGTTTGCCCTTGTATGACTGAGAAGATTGTTCTTTTGTTCTTATGTATGCTGAATCATAGCTTGGCTGCATAAGAAGTTTTGAATCATAAACTTACTCCATTGCAGTTCTGTAAACATTTTTCCATTACCTTCTATCATTAAGTGCTGCAGAAGAGAAGTCTTATGACAAGCTGATATTTCCAATATCTTTATTCTTATTTGCTTGGAGTTGTTTAGGTTTTATTTTTTCCTTCATTTTAAAGTTAAAAAAAAAAAACTTTAACAAAGTGTGGCAGTGTGGCTCTTAGTCTCCCTTCATTATTTTTGCTAAATGATGTAAAATAAAAAATATTTTCTTCTACATTTCTTCTTTCTGCTACTCTGGGTTACTTATAATTCAACTTTCCATAACTTTT
>NW_007729844.1:73357-75663 GCF_000696425.1 Galeopterus variegatus
GATGTTTTCATGTGTCATCCATGTTGTATCATCAGTACTGCATTCCTTTTAGTGGTCAAATAACATTCCACTGAACAGATCTACGATGACATTTTATCATCAGTGGATGGACATTGAGTTATTTCCACTTTTTGGCTACTACGAATAATGCTGCTAATAAATATTCATGTGTAAGTTTTTCTGTGGACATATTTTTTTGAAATTCTCTTGGGCATATTCCTGCAGTGGAATTGGTGAGTCATTTGAGAACTCTGTAGTTAACATTTTGAGGAATAGCCAAAACGTTTTCTAAAATGGCTGTGCCACTTTACAATCCCGTTAAGAATTTATGAGGGTTCCAATTTCTGCACATCCTCAATACTTATTTTCTATTTTGGCCATCCTAGTGAGTGTGAAATAGTGTCATTTCCATAGTGATTAATGATGCTGTGTATCTTTTCCTGTACTTATCAGTCACTTGTATACCTTGTTTCGAGAAAGAAATGCCTACTCAAATCCTTCGCCGATTTTTAATTGGTTTATTTGTCTTTTTATTGTTGAGTTTTAAGAGTTATTGATGTGCATTGAATACAAGTTGTTTTTTAGATATTTGATTTGCAAATATCTTCTCCCATTCTGTGGCTTGTCTTTTCACTTCTCGATTGTGTCCTTGGAAACACAAAAGTTTTAAATTTGATGAAGTAAAATTTATTTATATTTTGTCACTTGTGCTTTTGATGTCAAATCTAAGAAACCATTACCTAATCCAAGGTGATGACAATGTATTCCTATGCTTTCCTCTAAGAGTTTTATAGTTTTAGCTCTTACATTTAGGCCTGTGGTTCATTTTGAGTTATATATTTGTATGTAGCGTGAGGTAGAGTCCAATTTCATTCTTTTGCATGTGGATATCCAGTTGTGGATATTATTTGTTGACGACTATACTTTCCCTATTACATTGTTTTGGCATCCTTGTCAAAAGTTAATTGACTAGAAATGTAAGGGTTTATTGACTCTCAATTCTATTCCACTGATATATTATGATGGGAGTCCTTGCATTTCCACATAAGTTTTAATATTAACTTGTCAATTTCTGCAAAAGAAGACTGCTAATATTTTGATGCACTTAAGCTATAATTTGGGAAATATTGCCATCTTAACAATGTTAAGTCTTCCAATCTATGAACATGAGTATCTTTCAATTTATGTAGGTCTTTCTTAATTTATTTCAGTGATGTTTCGTGTATCACTTGGTGTTTTTGGTGCAAAAGTCTTTCACTTTTTTTGCTAAATTTATTCCCACATATTTTATTCTTTTTGATGCTGTTGCACGCAGACTTTTAAAAATTTCATTTCTGGATATTCAGTGCAAGTATTTAAAAATACAATTCATTTCTTTATATTGATCTTTTATTCTGTAACCTTGCTGAACTTATTAGTTCCAGTAGATTTTTTTTTTCGTGTGTGTGGATTCCTTAGGATTTTCTATATACGAGATCATTTTATCTGTGAATATAGATTTACTTCTTCCATTCCAATCTGGATACTATTTACTTACTTTTCTTGCAAGTAATTGGCTTGGCTACAGCATCCAATGCAATGTTGAATAGAAATGTAAGAGCAGACATACTTGTCTTATTCCTGATCTTAAGGGGAAATATTTAGCCTTTCACCATTAAATATCATGATACCTGTGGGTTTCTGTAGATGTTCTTTAACATGTTGAGGATGTTCCTTTACATTCCTAGTTTGTTAAATGTTTTTATCATAAAAGTGTGTTGGACTTTGTCAAACATTTTTCTTCATTTACTAAGATGCTCATGTGTCCTTTATTCTACTGATACGGTATATCACACTGATTGAGTTTCATGTTAAACCAACCTTGCATTCTTGGAATAAATCCAACTTGATCATGGTAGGTAATTCTTTCTATTGGTTGCCAGATTTGGGTTGTTAGTATTTTGTTTAGCATTTTAGAGTCTATATTCAGATTTTTTTTTTCTTATACTGGTTTCAGTAGTTTGTCTTTCTAGCAATTTGTCCATTTCATCTAGGTTATCTAATTTGTTGCCATATAATTGTTCATAGTATTCCCTACTAATCCTTTTTATTTCTGTAAGATTGATAGTGATGTCCCCTCCATATCATATTCACCTTTAAATATCATTTTCCTCTAAGTTCTAAGAAAGTATCTTAGCTTTTTTTTTTTAATGGACTAGGATGGCTTCCTTCAATATTCCATATGCTGTTCGGTCTTAAATAACTGTATTTTAAAGTGTAGTTTCACCTTTCTATACACTTAGGTTGATTGTCTCTTATATGATCTA
>NW_007729844.1:76334-79220 GCF_000696425.1 Galeopterus variegatus
TATTTTAAAGTGTAGTTTCACCTTTCTATACACTTAGGTTGATTGTCTCTTATATGATCTAATTGTCCTTACACAAAATATTTTGTGCAGTTCTTGAAAATTTGCTACCATTAGATGATTTTACCCTTCCTAGTTTCCTGAACACTTACTTTATGGGTAGGATGAGTTAAATTTTGAGCTTCAAATCCCCATTGGAATCAAATGTTATAGTTCATTTAAAATAATAAATTACAATAAAAAATCTAACATTTAATAAAATGACATTTAATGAGCATTTACTATATGCCAGGTATTATGCAATGTACTGTACATGAAATCTCATTATATCAACAGGAATAGCCTTTGAGTCCGTTACATATCATAAGACCAAGGCTTAGAGAGATTAAGGAATATATCCAATGTCACATAGTCATTATGGAACAAAAACTTGAGCCCAGTTTTGTCTGACTGCAGAGCCAACACTCTTAACCAGTGGTAGACAAACTTTTTTAAAGGGCCAGATAGGAAATATTTTAGTCTTGTGAGCCATATTGTCTTCATCACAATGCCTCAACACTGCCGTTGTAGTGACAAAGTAGCCTTAGTGATATGTAAATGAATGGGCATAGTTGTGTTCTAATAAAACTTCATTTACAAAAAAGGTAGTGAGCCTGCAAGTTGTACTTTGCCATCCCATTCAGTAAATCCAACACACCATCTGCTTATATTCTTCCTGAAAGCCTTCCCTCATTACCACATAGATCAATGTCTTTTGCTTCTGGGCTTCTACCATAGTAACTGTCGTAACATCATAGCCTTAAGTTACATATACTTGCTTTTATATAAATGCATTTTCAATGTATTCTTTTAACTATATTGACAAAATATTATGCCAAACAGTAAGTGATTTGAATATCTTGTTATCACTCTCTACAGTATGCAACACCATCCTACAGATTGACTGTAGAGGAGTTTAGATGTTTACATGTGACTATATCTGGAGTTTTGTCCCAATAATGC
Organism: Galeopterus variegatus; assembly: GCF_000696425.1. NCBI lineage: Eukaryota > Metazoa > Chordata > Mammalia > Dermoptera > Cynocephalidae > Galeopterus > Galeopterus variegatus. The sequence goes on from NW_007729844.1 coordinate 77,334, forward strand.
CACTTACCAAAGGTAAAGTGATAGAAATGTAAAAACTTCACAATAAAGATTCTGATATGGAAATGCAAAGACAACTGCAATATAGCCAAGTTCCCACAGTAAACATATTTGATTATGAGGTTTTTTTTTTATGCCGGGGAAAATAAAATCAATGTTCTTGTTTCTATTTTCTGTTTCAATTTTCTCTTCAGGCTTTCCTATCTCAAGGAATCATAATTTATCAAAAGTGTTAAGTCCAAGATGTGTTATTGTGAGTCATAACCTGCGTAATAATCACTTTATAGATGCCAGTAGTATTTTTCACATTTTAGAAATAAGTAATAACACCAATTTCCAGGATAACAAATTTTTAGAGTGAGTTCCCCTCTAGTGAACAACAGCTTATTTTGCTTTGCAAGTCAGTTAAGCAAATCTTCTTAAAAGGAATCCTAACATTCAATGGTTCTTTCATTTATATTATTCCTATACTCTTGAATGCAGTCTATATAAAAGAGATTCTTGAATACTTTTAAAATAGTAGCAAAGTTTTATGAAAAATGTTTGTAATGAAAAGTACAGGAAAAGTATTAGATACAGTCAGTATTGGCCAGATGGTCTTTTAACCAGAGATACCATCATTGCTGAGGAATGTCTTTGCCTAAAGACTTGAAATTTCATAATTATAAAAGTAAAAACTTCATGAGGGAAGGTTAGAGTTTGCTAACTTACCAAAAAAAAGGGCACCAAGTTGATTAAAATGAGAAGAAATAAAATTATACAATTTAAAGGTCACATGGTTTTAATCATCAGATTATGGCTGAAACTATTGACAATTACCTGAAAGTCATTCTCAAACCTTTATTACCTTGCTCCAGCCAACACAGAGGCTGGGAGCTAAGGGCAGCCACATGACATGGGCCAGTAAGTGCACAGTGGATATTTGCTGGAGGATTTGGGGAAAGTTTCTATTTCCTGATTAAAAGAGAAAGATTCAACAGGCACAGCCCTTCCCCCTTCTTCCATCCTTGAAATGAAATGTGATATCTGGATCAGCAGAAGCATCTGTATTATAGCAAGCAGGAGAGAAATTATGAGGACAAAACCCAGACAACCCTAACACTCTAAACAACTGGGTATCTAAATTAAAAAAAAAAAAAAAAAAAAAAAAAAAAAACACCAAAAAACCAAAACTATTCTCCTCTAGACTTCTTGTTCTAGAAAAATAAATCACTATTATTTTATGTCACTGTGCATAAAATTTGCAGCTGAAAGCATTTCTAATTGATACACACTTTAAAACTACTTTTTAAATTGTTAATCACTTTTGGGTCACATAATCTGAGTAAAAATTTGCTTTTAAGATAATTCTGAGGGGCTGGCCGGTTAGCTTAGTTGGTTAGAGTGTGGTGTTACAACACCAAAGTCAAGGATTCAGATCCTCATACCTGCCTGCTGACCCCCCCCAAAAAAAAAGACAATCTTGGATAGTATCTCTTTCTACCACTTCGAAAATGTTTAACTTTATGTTATTATTAATTAATCTGTTGTTACATTTTTTTAAAAAAGAGCAATTTTTAGGCCTTTATAATTTTAAGTTATGGCATTTTAAAAAAATCAGAAAGTTTGAAATACAGAAAAAATTACTTTTCTGACTTAGATTTAGTTTGTGCTCAAGACCACATAATATAATTTTTAAAAACTTGCTTGACTTACCAAAACCAAAAATTATGACACTGGTATGTAGCTGTGAGAATAATAGCTTTGTACAAATTTCATCTGGTATCATATGTCAAAGGATTTATGATTTAAGATACTATTTAGAAAAGGTACTATTTTTTATTTTATTATTTTTTATTTTTATTTTTTTGTCTTTTTTCGTGTCCGGCAATGGATCGCAACCCTCAGTGT
>NW_007729844.1:79508-121271 GCF_000696425.1 Galeopterus variegatus
ATCATATGTCAAAGGATTTATGATTTAAGATACTATTTAGAAAAGGTACTATTTTTTATTTTATTATTTTTTATTTTTATTTTTTTGTCTTTTTTCGTGTCCGGCAATGGATCGCAACCCTCAGTGTCGCGCCCGTACCGGACCGGGACCGGCAACGGGATCGCAACCCTCGGTGTTGCGCCCGCACCTCGCTCAGCCAGTGAGCGGGAACCGGTCTGTATGTGGGATCCGAACCCTCGGCGGGAGCGCCACCGCTCTCCCAAGCGGCGCACTGTAGCAGTGTGCCACCGGGCCGGCCCGAAAAGGTACTATTTAAGACAGTATTTAACCTACCTTAGACACAGAGTGATTTAATATCTGTAAAGAATTTTGGATACTGGGTACAGTTCTCTTAACTGGAAGGTTGAATATATCTTGAAAACATTAATTACTTCAGTGATTAACCTGCTTTGTGAAGTATAGAACAACTAAATGCTTCAATAACTTAATTAAGGTGTAGCAAAACTTATACATCACAATACAATATTTATAGCATACTACTAAAAGTTGAAAAAAAACAATAAAATCAACTAACTTTTCAAGTTAAATATTGTTAAAAGACCTCAAAAAAATAACAAAATTTATGTTATCAAAAACAAAATGATAGAAGCAATCCAGTGAAGGTAAAATTATCAGCAGTATTCCAGTGAGTTCTTCTCAGTCCATTCAAAAAAAGCCAAGATACTGGAGGGAAATGGACTACAATTTTATAGGTATTCACTGAATTGCCACGCTGTGCTACAGAAATCACTTTGTGACATCTGAGCTATTGTTACTGGGAACTGTGGCATGAGATGTATCTAGGAAAAACAATACTTAGGAAAATGAGGTTATTAAATCAAAGTAAATTCCATTTGCCTTCTGTTTTAGTGCGTTTTGTGTTGCTATAACAGAACTACCTGAGACTGGGTAATTTATAAAGAACAGAGGTTTACTTGGCTTATGATTCTGGGACAGTTGCATCTGGCATGGGCCTCAGGCTACTTCTACTCATGGAGGAAAACTGGCAGGGAGCTGGTGGCGGGTACAAGCAGATCACATGGTGAGAGAGGAAGCAAGAGAGAGAGAAAAGGTGCCAGGGTCTTTTTAAGCAACTAGCTCTCGCAGGAACTAATAGAGTGAGAACTCACTCAAAATCCCTCCTCCCCCAGGGACAGCATTAATCCATTCATGAGGGATCCGCCCCCATGACTCAATCAGTTTCCAACACTGCCACACTGGAGATCAAATTTCCACGTGAGTTTTGGAGGGGACAACACATCCAAACTCCATCACCTTCCTTCTGATACCAAGATCTGTGAGGAGCTCAGAAGACTCCTTTCTTAGTAGAGCCAGTAGGAGGCCTTGAAGCAGTAGCTGGAGCTGAAGGTAGATACCATGCAAGCTTCAGCAACTAGGCTCTGCACTAGGCCAGCACTGAATGCTCTTAATGCCAAGTCTCAAAACTTAATCCTTTCCTATCATGGCTCAAAGATGACTAATACCTGTGTAATTCAGGTTGAATATGCCTTAATAAGTTCTCCCAATGTAAACATTTCACTGAAAATTGAACTTTCGAGACTAGTTAAATTTTAGTTAAAATAAATCCTCATATTACATTTATCTGTTTTTCTTTCTATTTCTATGTGTTAAGAAAAAAAAAAGTCATAGAAAGTGTGTATATTTGTGTGGGGGGGTGGGGAGGATGCTACTTAAAAATATATCTTTAAATCAGCAGAAGTCTAGAACTCTAGAAAAGTACCACACAAATTCCAAATGGCATCCATTGAGTAAATTCATATCTAAAGCACACACATACACAAGGTTGCAGTTAATGGTAATATTTGCTCTATTTATTCAGAAATCCACAAAAAGACAGCAATATTTATATAAGCAACTATGTGCGCAGAGGGCTAAATTTGGTGCTAAAACACTTGTCTAAGAAAATATCACTTTTCTAGTTGTACTTATTTATAAAATGATGCTTCAATATAGATTGCTAAGAATTATACTGTCACCATTTTCTGATTGTGGACTATTTATAAGGCTCTCAAGGTAAATATGCTGGTCAATAAAGCTCAGTCTTACTTCTAAAGATATTAAGCATCTGGTGAGGAAGACAGTTTCGTTTAGTTTTAGCTTTCTTTTTCTTTTTTTTATGGCAGTTGGCCAGTGAGAAAATCTGAACTCTTGACCTTGGTGGTGTAACATGGCGCTCTAACCAACTGGGCTCATCAGCCAGCCCCCTAGAAAGACAGTTATAAATTCAGCTAACTCTACACAAGGCACAGTACTAAGCATTAAGAATAAGGCCAAAGGAACGTGAAGAAGGAAGATTAATCATCAGTTCTAAGCCAATTTATGTCCATCAGGATGCTGGTAAGAGTATGTTAAAAAGCAAACAAAGGCAGTTAAATATCTGCTATTATTAATTTTACTACTAAAGAACTATTTTCAATTAACTAGAATTGTTCAAATCTTATAATTATGAAACAAAAAACATTTCAAATTCTTAATTATAACACTAATCAGATTAATTTGTTTCTGGAAGGTCAAAAGCAAAAACAATAAATGCCCAACCATACATGTGCCGAAATACATCAGTCTAACATCTTTGCTTCTTCTTTATGGGAGTGGGGAGTAAGGAGTGGGAGGGGACTAGAAATGATAAGATAAGTGGAAGAGCAAATTCAGTTTTTATAGAAGGAACTGTGGTTTTTATAGATAAACTTCAACAAAGGTCTGTCTCCAGAGACTTGAGGTTAAATAGTGGTGAGCCATGGGCTTCCCTGGCTATCAAATGTAGACTTTGGGTACTATTGGTGGGAGAGTCCTTTCCCCTTACCCCTATTGCCTGTCTCTGGGATGAATTTAGAAAAGCTGGCATCCAAATTTGTAGATGAGTCTTTGCAGCTCACACAGTTTGAATCAAATTGGGCTCAACTGACACTTTTGCAAAGGTTAAGTAGCACAAAGACGTTCTCAGAAGGACTAATGTATTGTATGGTAATCATTCTGTGAATCTTTTCTATCAAAGTGAAAAATATCTCAATGTGTACATTAAAGAAATATTGGCCAATAGTTCTAGTTCAGTAAATGGTTATAGGCAACTTCTTTCTGCTGAGCATGACATGCTGTGCTCAGGAACAGCAAGAGATAGAAAAGAAGCATATCTTCTCTAGGAGCTACTAATCTAGTCACTTAAAACACACTCTCCAAACTTTAAGGACTAAATTCTGAAAATATTACAGGTAAGATTGAAAAGACAAAAGAAAACAACACCTTTATGTATGGATAAGTTAATCCTGATCCCCAAAGTTTTGGGTTTTGCCTATGGGTATATACATTGTTTGAAACTCACAGGATTGTATACCCAAGATCTGTGCATCTGTATCCTGTATGCAAATTTTATTTTTTATTATTATTATTTTTAAAGGAACTCTTGCTCATCTTTATTGTTTGGTTCAAGTGCCTCTGTTATTAAAGAGGAAAACACCATTTTAGGTTTTTACTTCTTAATATTTTGCCCAAATAAAGTTTCACTTAGAAGTGAACGTACACATGCAGGATCTTTTGTGCTTTAATAACCCATGATTATTCAAAATGTACTGAATTAATGCCAGTCTGACTCCAGTTAAAATGACAATAAAAAAAGTCAAGTCTCCCACTGTGGATATAGACCTCTAGAAATTAATGATTGGGGAAAAAAGGCCATGGAGTCACAGGCATTTAATAAAAATTACCACTTTTTTTTTTTCCTCTCTTGCTAAGGGTATGTTTCTAAAGCAGCTTTCTTCATATCTATCCCCGTTTCCCCTCCACGCCAAAACCATCTGATGTTCAACCTTTAAGTCTTGCTCTTTTGTACTGCATGCACCAGTGAATCCTCCTGTTAGAGAGAAATCCATGCTATTCTATTATTTTCATTCAATAGGCTCATAATCCAAATTTTTAATTTAAAGAAATGTCCAAAATATATTGTAACTTGAAATTAACCAAGTCTTTTGGCTAAAAAATAGTCATCCTTGGAGCAATTTCCATCCAAGACAGACACTGTGCACTCCGTTGCTTTTCTTTCTCATCATATTATATATTCACTTATAGCCATACACAAATAGTAAAAATCAAGAGCAGAATAAATATAATGCTTTTAACCTAGATAGTATTTTATATACAATTATAAACTGCCATATAATGAACCTTCTCAACACCAATTAGGAAGTCTTCAGATGATCTGAGATTGAATGTGAACATGTATTAAAATGAGTAGAGTCTAAGGTAACATGAATGCCCAAGTACCATATATTGCCAATGATTTTCTCCCACATGAAAATGTGGTCTTCTTACTCTCAAATAATACAGCATCCTAGTCTCTTTCATTGACACACTAAAAAGGATCCCAATCTGGGAAAGAGGTGAAAAATTCAGTACTTTAATACTACAAACTCATTCATTCCTAATGGATTCGGGTCTTTGTGGTACTTCAGAGCAGAAAACCTAGAGACAGTTCAGATTCAAAGTACATTTGAATTTCAACTGTTATGATATTTATTTTCTATCCATTTGACTGGTTATTAACAGATTTTCAACAAAACTCCAAAAGATTTTTTTTAATAAAAGCTCTGAAAGAACTTTATTGCCAGTACAATTAATTATTATTATGACATAGGGGAAATAACCCAGTGACAGCAAGTATTCAATTTCACAAAACGAATCAGTAGTGCAGCCTGGGAGAGAATCTAAAATCTAAGACTCTGATTCAGGACAATCCACTGAATCACAAATAACAAGGGAAAGACTCACTACACCCTACTACCAAGTTTTTTCCTCCAAATATCATTTTCACAGGATCTTATCAGCAGATAGGATTAAGAGATTCTCCACTGCTGTAACCAAGATAACATCTGACCCTTACCATGGCTGCTAAGTTTAGTGGCTACTGTTGCTTTTTCTTTCTTCTAAGCTCTTTCCTACTTCTAATACTTACCTGATCTACTTGCGGACAATGTAAAAGCAGCTGTTTTTCTAAGATTTGTCTGTCTATACATTTACTTGGTGTGTGAGAGTGTGGTAGAGGAGTATATACAATGATAAATCACTTAGGCTTGTCAGTAGCAGCACTCAGTAGGACTGAACTTCAAGCTACGTAGAGAATTCCTCTGAGCTATTTCTTTTCAAAAAAGAATTTTGTGTGCATTACAAAAATAAAATTCAAAATCCTAAGTAAATCAGGAAAGCATGAAAACAGAAGAAAATAGAAAGCAATTACTCTATTTTATTGACCCTGGTTCAAAAAAATCTAGATTAAATTATCCAGGCAGACACTAAAATATACAACTGCCACAGTAAAGGAATTTCAGAGCAAAATGTGCTGCAATATGCTACTATGATTAAAAGCCATGTAAAGTGGGAACCTCTGTAACAAGAAGAAAATGAAAATGAACTAGGCAAATAGCTTCTTACCACTTTCCTAAAACGAAAAGGTTGTAATTTTGTCATAGTTACACAAAGGTAGGTGCGACTTTCATCTTTACCTAGCATTACAACGTATTTCCATTGGCATTATAGTTACATTCAAAGGAATACGCACATAGTTTAATACCGGGAAGAAAATATTATTTATGACCTACATGTGTTTTAAGTCTGAACGTATCATAACACATACTAAGGGTAATCATTTAGCACATACTTTCTAAACAGAAAAAGGATCCTCCCACAGCTTTCCTTGTACTCTTGTTTCTCAAAATGTACAAATATTACCGGGCACAAATGAGAGAATAAGGAATAGCAAGGAAGTAGACCATATGTACCCATTGTAGGCTGAATCCAGGTCTTTGTTTCAATATTCCAGAGCCACTGAAAGGAAAACTAAGTACCCATCTATTAAAACGCATTTTTACATTCTTGCTGGCAAAAGTTATACTTCCGATAGGTTCAGTAAGAACCCCTCCTATCCTGACTATTCCTGCCTGCCTTTGCTTCTTCAATAGAGAGAGAGCTCTTGCAATTCTAGGAAACTGCAATACAACCACCTCGGATAACAGGTCGGTAGCAGCAGAATCTGATAAACCAACGTAAAGGGTAGACATTGAAGAAGAACGCAAAGTTATTTTTCCTAGTGAAATAGTTGGAGCTCTTGCAATTCTAGGAAACTGCAATACAACCACCTCGGATAACAGGTCGGTAGCAGCACAATCTGATAAACCAACGTAAAGGGTAGACATTGAAGAAGAACGCAAAGTTATTTTTCCTAGTGAAATAGTTGTAAAGTATATCTATATTAATGATAAAATTTTTGCTTTTCACCAGCTACGCACCTCTCCAGATATCATCCACCTTTCCTCAACTAGCAGAGTTTTCCTCAATCTTGAGATCTCCCAGAACAATTTTAATGGTGCAACTCCAACCCCAAAACCCTAACCACGCCCTTTATACCCAGAGTCAAGCTTCCTTTTCCTTTTTTCTCCTCGAAGTCCAAAAATATGCATCTTTCACCCGAACGGTTTTGCACCGGTTTCCTAACCGATGGCACACTCTTCAAGCTGTCCTTTGATGTAATTCTTATTGGAAGACGCTTTCTCCCGGGCAGTGCGGACGCCAGAAGAGACACCCACGCTTACCTCCCACACACCTGCAACCCCGGGTTGGATGTTGGAGCTGATGCTTGCAGGACTGCGCTCCACTCCGCTCCTGCTCCAGCTCTCCTCTCTCCCGGGAAACTACAGTCCAGGCTGCGCCTTCGGCTTCTAAGGGGACCCAAGCTCCGCCTCTCCCTCCTCTAGTTGGCGAATTTGGCAGCTGTTGCTCCTCCCCCTGCTGTTCCTGCTGCAGTCGGGGCTGGGGGCGGCGGGAAGCTGCTGCCCGCGTACCTTCCGCTCCCTGCACTTTAGCAACTGCTCTGCCGCTTTCCCTCCCCTGGGAGCCCTCTCGCCTCACTCCTTGGCCTCACACCTAGAGCTGCCTCCGACCCCCTGCCGTGCGCCTCTAGAGGAAGCTCAGGCTCAGCCTTTCTCTCCCCATCCCCCGGGTCTTGTTGCCCTGTGTGCCTGGGGCTTGGCTGCACCGCGGGCCGGGGCGCGTTCTCACACCGCGCCCTCCCCCTTCCCCGGCGATCCCCCTGAGGCTTCCCGTCCGCCAGCGCGGAGTACCCAGCCCAGTTGCCCCGCGTCCCCCGCTTCGGGGCCCCCACCCCCTTTCTTCCTCTGCCTCGCTAGCCCGCCTCCTCAATGGGTGAGGCGCCTGCGGGGCCGAGCCTGCACCCTGATTGGCGCAGGTGAGAGCCGGCCCCGCCCTTCCTCTCTTTTCCGTGCATCCTCTCGGTTCATTTAACCTCCTCCCGAAAAGGCAGGGAACTCTCCTGCTATTGGCTAGGAGTGTCCCCACCCATCGCCTTAGGCTCCGCCGCAAGGCCTCTCGGGTAGTGTAGTCTTACAAGTGCAGGAATTGCGGACCACGCCGGCGAGTGGGACTACAAGTCCCCATAGGCCCCCGCGCGACTCCGGCTGGGCAGGATTCCGGACAACGCCTGGTTCCTCTCGGGTCCTTCCGGCGTCGCCGGAGTGAATTGATCCGGGAGTTGGAGAGGGCTCCAAAGGTGGGAAGTGAAGTCAGTGCCTCAGTTGCCGGTAAGGTGTGGCTCTTATGTCCCAGTCCCTGTAGCTTCGCTCAGAGCAAAAGAGGTCTGGGGTCACACAGGGGCCGTGGTTTGAGGCACTCGGTCTTGGTTCTGGCAGGCGGAACGGACGGGGCTGGGAGCGGGGCCCTATGGGCGTAAGCGAGGTTGCCCTACGCGAGTGGCGTAAAGCGGGTTTGTAAATGCCGCCTGCCCGGCTCGGGCCTGAACGCCTCCAGGAAGTCTCCTCTAGGTGGGGGCGGGAGGGGAAGGGTGAGGTTGGCCTCTAGTGCCCCGGAGAGGGAGAGGGCGGATGTGCCTGCGGTGGGGTCCTCTGAAGGTGTGGCTTTGGGCGGAGAGGTGAGGCTGCCGTTTTCCCTTTGCTTTATAAGTAAGATAGTGGAGGGAGGAGGGAGGTGCTTGGGAGTCTGCTCTTGGAGGTGACTAGGGTTATGCCCTTTGAGGCAAGAGAAACACTGGAGAAGGAAGACTCAAATGTTGACAGATCTATGGATTCAGTTCCAGCTTTATGTTGTGGTCCGTCTGAGGAGGTATTTTTGCACTAAGCAGGAAGGCTTGACCGTCTTAGATGTAATACCTTAAGATACGTTTACTCCTTGACAGTTTTCAAAGCGCTCTCACGTAGGGGTACTGATGACGGTACTGAGGGAATAAATGACGTGCCCAAGGTCACACACGTAGGGAAAGATCTTCTGAATATACTCCAGTTCGAGTCCAGCTTCTGTACCAGAGTTGCTGCCCGAAAAAGAAAGAGTAGGAAGGTTGGTTGTGTTTTTTGAGGAGGTGGAGGAAGTTGCAAAGTAATGGTATTTATGTATTTCTAGGAAGTCATTTGTGGGGTAAAGAGATTTTTTTTTTTTTTGAACTGGGGTGAAATTCACTAATAAAGGAAGGACCTTCTCTAACCTTCTGGAGAAATAAGAAGAAAGGATCAGTTTCAACTTACCTATTTTTTCCTTTTATTAGAAGTGTATTAAATGATTACCTCTGCTCCCACGGTCCATTTTTAAAGCTAGATAATGAGATAGGACAACGTCAGTTAAACAATATATCTCCTCCTTACAGTTAAAAGACTATTCCTTTCTCTTCCTTAGTACTATTTTTACTCTTATTTTGTAAAATTGAGAACAATGAGATTGGAATTCGTTCGCAAAACTTATTTTACACTTTTTTCCCAAATAGTGCAGCATCAAGGAGAGAGAGTTTAGTGTGCTCATTACTAGAAAAGAAGATACGTTGCATTTCTTCGAGGTAACATTACGTTCTTTGCTTGAGATTTTTTTTTACTTTTCCCTCATTTTCTTGACTCCAGGATGAATGTGTGTGCGTGTGTGTGAGTAATAAAATCAAGCTCTTGCATATTTTATTTTTCTTCTCATCATCTATGAGTTTTAATCATTTCTTATTTTACACTAAATAAAAAACAGGACACATTTTGTACTGAGCAGAAAGCAGTGCAGTTGTTCCAGTGTTATCATATGTAATTGTTATTATGACCAGTTATAGCTCATTAATACTGTTATTAGATAATTTAGTAGAATTGTAGAACTATGTTCATTGATGTCAGGATTTCGTTGTGATAAGTTTATATCCGTAAATGTATCTACTTATAGTCAGCAAATAATCGTGGTTTGCTGTTATATAAATTAACCATCACGATTTGCTAATTTTGAATTTACCCTACAGCTATTAATATTATCAATAATGTGTTTAACTTTTGAATGTAATAACACTTTCTATGATCAGAGATTTTATGTTCCCCATCACTGAAGTTAAGATGGTCTGGAAATTAATATGACTTAAAGTAGAAGGAGAGGTATGATATTATAGGATGAAGTAAAATCAGGAATCATGTAGCCCCATGAGTAATGAAGTACACAGGCAAGGAAGAATCAACTAAACAAATTGAAATTATGTGGGGATAACTGGCTTTGTGATAGATTAGAAGGGTGTGGTAGTTTAAATAGACCATAAACTGAACATGAGTCAGTGACGGTAAAGCAAGAATGTTAATATATTTTCTGGATGGTGATGTAGGCATTTGTCTTTTCTTGGGGGAGTTGTGAAATAAGTTCCTCTAACTTTTGGTGTGCAGCTATGAGGTTATAGAAAGAGGTTTTAACCTAAAAGGAAAATTTAGAAATAAGTAAGATTAATATAACGCACTTATTCGATGTGTATTAGTTTTTGTCATTGGTTCAGTTCTACCACTAACTTCTTTTTATTTCTGAGGCGCATTATAGTTTTGATATTTCATCTATATTGGAATAGCAGAGTAATACTTCTGTTGCATTTATCATCTTTCAGTGACATGCTGGAGTATGCATGGGATCTCTGCACACTGGATAGGAATTCACAGAGTGATGTGTACACTTGTATTTTTATAGTAGTTTGTGGCTCACGATGTTCACATTTGTTCTCAGTTGGGGCTTTTCAGTTTGTAGACATCGCCCCTTATAGGATTTAGGATGTCTTCCATATACATCTCTTTCTCTTAAGGATGAAAAATCTGTAGGAACAGGAGCTGTATGTTATTTATCGTTGTAGTCTCAGTAGGTAGAGTAACTGAGTACTTGTTTAGAAAGAGAATGAAGAGGCTCAGTTTGGTTAAATGACTTGTCCAGAGTCATGCAACTAGTAGCTGGAGGGACTAATGCATAATCCAGGTCTTCTGACTGCTGATTTTTAATATTGTAGATTAAAGGTTTAGTTCCCTTAGATTATTTATTTCACATGAGAAAAAGACTTAATGTGACTTAAATATTCAAATACTATTACCACCTTATTCTGCTCAATGCTGACAGTTTATCTTCTGCCTCCTATACATCTCTCCTTCCTTATCCCTGGTCTTTCTTATTTACTGTGCCTTTCAGTTACTATATACATAAGCTCCTTCCTGATGAGGGGGCCTTTGTACATGTTGTTTCCCTGCCTGTACTGTTTCCCTCCCTTCCCAAATCTGGTCAGTCCTAGTTAATTTTCTAGTCTCAGTTTTAAATGCCCTTCCTCAGGGGAGCTCTCTCTGACCTTCTCTGACTTCTTCCCAAAACCAGAGTTGGTTCCATTATATCTTCACCATACTCTGGAGTCTTTTGTGGCATCATCACAATTGGAACTTTTATTTCTGTATTTATTTGAAAAGGGTTCTCTCATTTTTCATGTGTCTTGCCCACTAATTCATGTTACCTGGCACAAAGTAAGAGTTCAATAAATATTTGCTGAGTGAATGAATGAGTACACTCATGCACAGTACCTCCTACCACTCTGCTAGGGACAGAAATACAGAAATGAGTAAAACAGATATGCTTCCCTCCCTCATGGAGGATTGAAGGATATAGAAGCTTTCAAATGAATTAAAGCTTAGGAAATTTAGGTTAGATACAAAGGAGTTTTTGACAGAAGTTTAATATAAATTGTAGAAAGATGTTTGTTTTTTCTTGGAAGTCTCTAAAATCAGGATAGGTAGTTTTCCATGTGGAAATGACAAAGGAGTCATTTTCATTTACAGCAAAATTTCTGTTTAACAGCATTTTGGAGACCTTGCCACTCTCCTGCTTTTTGCAAGCAGCATGCATTTTAACAAAAAATAGACATGGAAGAAACTTTTAACGGACTGTATTCTTCCCTAATGTTATTCCATTTTGTCCTCAAAACAATTATTTTATTTAGGTAATGTTAACACTATCTTATTGCTGAGGACACCAAGGAAATAAGTAACTTTCCTGCTCTTTTTTTTTTTGGCAACTGGCTGATACAGGTATCTGAACCTTTGACCTTGGTGTTAACATTGCGCTATAACCAAGTGACCAAACCAGCCAGCCTGACTTTACTTATTAAACTCAGAGAGGTTAAATTGCTGGAATTTCCAGGGAGTAAATGCTAGAGTAGAGGTTTGAATCTAGATCTGTCTGCATACTGTTTCCTTTATTTTGTTGTTTGTGTTTTTAACCATATTGTCTTCCTGTCAGTTTTACCTTTAATGACACTTTAGACAAGGTGACTTTGTAAAATTGAGTAGTTCTTGTATCAAAGGAACTTTTATTTCGGGCTTCTTGAAAATTTTCATATTTGGTTTGGATAACTATTTTTTTTAACCACACAAAAGTGATTTGAACCTTTTCAATCTCATTCTTCTACAGTTGCCCAGAATCAAGTGTTGCCTCTAGGGTTAAAAAAAAGGGAAAGGAAAAAGAAAGGAAAAAGAGGATTTTATTAGCAAACTTATGAATTATTGGAGCATATTAAATGGTAGTCATTACCGTTTACTCAGGCCAGTTCTTGGAAATTAGTTTACCAGAGGTAAGTCTAAATTGCATAATAATGATCCTTTAGTTTATTTACTAGTATGTGCTACATGTGAAATTGCCTTCAATCTACTTTGGGATGAGATGGAATCTAATATGATAGCCAGCATTTATTGAGCAGCAACTAAGTACTAGGCTTCGTGCTAAGCATTTTATGTGATCTCATATAATCCCAATGACAACAATAGGAGGTCGAAGCACTATTATCCCCAATTATAAATGAGGAAACTAAAGTACAGAGAGATTAAGGAACTTGCCCAAGGTAACAGGACCAATAATTTCTTGGAATTAGGATTTGAATCCAAGCTGGCCGATTCAGGAGACCATGTTTTAATCATTGCAGTAAAAATGATACTAGTGATTGAACTCCATCAAAGGGCAGTTAGCATTAGAGTTGCAGTTACTGAGTTTTATCTTAGAAGCTAAGGTCAGTGTGGTAGGAAGAAAGTACTTAATATTCAAACTCATTTTTGAAAAACCTCCTAGCAAATTAACACATTGGAGACTAACAATTTGAACACAGTCAATTTTTCTCTAGTCAATTCTTCATGGTCAATTTTTCCTTTGAGTGCTAGATGAAGTGTTTGATTTGTTATTCAGAAACCATGCTGGAAAAGAAATATGTACAGGAAAGGGGATAACCTCCTTAACCATGATTTTGCTTTCTATGGTTTCAGTTACCTGAGGTTGACTGCAATCTCAAAATATTAAATGGGAAATTTCAGAAATAAACAATTAAAAGTCTTAAATTGCATACCAGTTCTGAAATTTCGCACTGTTCTGCTTTGTCCCACGCGGGATGCGAATCATTCCTTTGTCCAGCATATCCATGCTTTGTTCACCACTTGCCCATTAGTCTCTTAGTAGTTGTTTGGGTTATCAGATCGACAGATCACAAGAGGAAGGGTAAGTACAGTACAGTGAGTTATTTTGAAAGAGAGAGATGACATTCACATTATTATAGTATGTTGTTATAACTGTTCAATTTTATTATTAGTTATTGTTCTTAATCTCTTACTGTGCCTAATTCATTAATTAAACTTTACATAGGTATGTATGTATAGGCAAAAACATAGTATATATAGTGTTTGGTACTATCTGCAGTTTCAGGCATCCATTGCAGGTCTTGGGACATATCTCCTGTGGATAAGGGGGGACTGCTGTACATTAAAATACAAGAATCACCATCAGTGTGGCAGGCAAGCCAAGTGTGGCATTGTGGCTCTAAGGTCAGCATGGGGGAGTAGCAGATCCATGTCTCTTACCTCCCTCATTCTGGGGCTTATGCACACAGAATGGAATTATGATCACCTTCATATTTCAGCAGTTATTTTTCTTTTTTGATTTTTTAAAAAAATGTTAAGCATTGGACTTGTGTAGAGTAAGTATCTATATAACATGATGCAGGTATGCTCCCTGAAGTGTTATGCAAAGTGGCTGCTTGACATGTTACTGTATTTCTTTACTGCCTCTCTTCCCTGTAAGACTGCACACCCTCAAGGGCATGGACTATATCACCACCACATGGACTTTCATCACCACATCTCCAACTAACACTGTTGCTGACTTTGACAAGTGGCTGCTTGACATGTTACTGTATTTCTTTACTGCCTCTCTTCCCTGTAAGACTGCACATCCTCAAGGGCATGGACTTATATCACCACCACATGGACTTTCATCACCACATCTCCAACTAACACTGTTGCTGACTTTGACTATGCAGAGTACTGCACTAGGTACTAGGAAATAGAGAAATGGATTAGGGAGTTTATACTTTAGTAGATGGAAGGGGATGGAAAGACCATTGTATGGGCATTTAGCCTTTCTACTGTATTAAGTACTTCCACATGCATCAATTCATTTGATAATTTTGGGTCAGAGCTGATAGGAAGGAAGGGAAAATTATAGTTTCTCTAATTTGCCATCTGGTCCCTGGCACTGAAACCTGTCTTCCTGCCTTATTCAGCCATCTTGTCTTCTGGATGAACTAGAATCCAACTGAGGTTGGAGTTAAGGAATGACAAAACCCTAAAATGTTACACACCTGCTGCCCTCTCAGACTTACCAGGTTACTACAACAGAAGCCAGTTGGGAATGTTAAATGAGTGAGACCTGGCCTCTAGGCGGCAACTACTCCCTATACCAGTTCAGATTGTTGCAAGGCTTTCTTAATTTAACTCAAAAGGATTTTGAATAATGCTGTGGTCTTTTATTCAGAAATGCATGTGCTTTGTGGATGCATTTATCCATATTAAAATTAGCATTTATACAATATTCTTAAAACTTGAGAGATTTCCGAGGGTCTGCTTTAATTTTGGTGTGCTTCCTTAAAAAATGAATTATGGTTTTTCAAAATGAAGATTATGGGAGGAGTTGTAAATACAATATAAGCAGATACCATTTATCACCCTCATTTCTTCTTGTGACTAATAGCATTTGTATTTGAGATCAGTTAGGAACTAAAGGTGAAGCTAAGTGGCATCATCAAGATAGAACCTTGGCCTCATTAACAGCTAGTGTTAAATAAATAAGCCAGGGGCAATTTCTTATCTGGGGCTAATAATTTTATCAACACTTGAGTGTCTCGTGGCGGTATTTTTGGTGCAAAGCAGTTTAGTAAGGTAAAGAAAGTACATGTTGCATATTATAGAGGACCTCAGGCCTGTTTAGGAGTTATTATATTAAATGGTAGGTATCTAAGATTATAAGTGATACAGAACAAGTAGACATGACCCAGGGTGGTACAGATTTTTTAAGTTGTACTTTTAAGCATAGAGAATTTAAGAACACTCTGAGATCTTAAGTTTAGTTGAATTTCTAAGGGATTTTAAAGGAAAGTTTTAACATTATATTGGAGAAATTAAAACGAGATCACAAATATTAATGACAAAGAAAATAGACATGTCTCAATTAAACATTAAATGAATATTCAGTTCAGCATTATTTGATTCATGAGCCACTAGATTGAGAGCTTTGTGTGCAAAAGATGATGTTGGAAAAGCATAGGAAAATGGTCAGGGCCCCTCAGATGTTCAGAATCTTGCCTAGCATCTGATGTGAATAGGCACATGCGCCCAGGTGTTCCTTGGTTATTGTCTAATGTAATTGCCCATGTGCACTCAGGTGTCCTGGATTATGAATTAAGTATAAAGGATGAGTGGCTCTGATCCACAGTGCCCCCTGCCCCCGGGAGCCACAGTGAGGCCTCTACTGTTGTTGGAGTCTATTGCTGCCACTGTCAGTGCCCCCCAGGATGCCCTGAAAGGCTGTTGCTGCTGCTGAGGACTGAGCTTGTGTCTTCTGCCAACAGCTCCTGGGATCTTTCCCAATTACCTAGCATGAACCTGCATGTGAGGGGTCTGGTGAACCATTCTGTACAATGGTTTTGAAGGGTCTGAGCCCTAGCCCTGACTATATAAATGGAAACTTAGTATAACTAAAATGACAAAACATTTTGGCTTTAGGTATGATTTGCCTTACTCTACAAGTGGTGTAGTTGTGTAGCTTTACAGATTAACATTTTCAAGGGGACAAATTTGTTTCCTGCTTTTCAATAAGTATTTTCATTTAAATTTTGTTCAGATCAGGGCTTAACAAAAATTTAGACATTGGAACAGGAAAAAAATGTGAAGATTGTCACAACTAAAAAGTTTGTACCTTTTCATCTGAACTACTTGCTTCAAAATATTTTAGAAGCCAGTTGTTATTTCAGTTATTGTTGTTCCCATTTCCCATCAGCTAATTTAGAGGTAATGAGCTCTGATTTCATTGTTGACTTTTGATTACCCGTATAGACTATCTGTTCCCTTTCGTGAATTTTCTTGTGAAGGTCTTTGATCACATTTTGATTTCACTTTCCTATGCACCCTGCTTCTGTGCCACAGCTTCCTTTGAGTTGACCTATATACATGTAAAGCTAGGGCTTACAGACCCCTTGAGTCTGTTGCACAGATTGGGTTACAAACCCTCCACACGCAGGTCTCTGAGCAAGGTAATAGAAAAAAAAGGTTCTGGGAGCTGTGGGTATAGAAAAATGAATGGGTTTTAATCAGATCTAGGAGCAACTGTCCACTGGCTTCTCTGAGAGTTCTGAGAAGCACTGTGGATCAGTGCTGTTAGTCTTTTATACTTCCACAAGCCTGGACACCCATACACAACTTATTTTAAGCAGTAACAAGGAACACCTGAGGATATTTACAGCAAATGCTTGGTAAGACTCTGAACATCCAAGGGGCCCTGACATTTACCTATTTTTTCCAATAATCCACCCACCCAGAGTCCCTTGCTGTACAATCTACACGTTCAGAATCTTCCATGATGTTCCCTTAGCAAGGATAAGTGACCCTTACATTCATACAACCTATCATCCGTCCAGTATGCCTTAAGGCTTGTCCTTAAGGTTTGTCCTGTAGTTTTGTTCTTTCAAATATTAGCCGCACATGTCCGGTTAGTAGTCATCACTGGTATGAAGTTCAGTGTATATTCAGTAAGCCGACACATCGGTCACATAACTGATGTATGTCTGTATCCAGTTGACTCTGGTGCCTGCAGCCAGAACACTATGGGCGAAAAGACAGAGGGTTATTGGTACCAATAGAGGGAGTTCTCGCCCCTCTGGTAAGGTACATGCTAGTTTGCCATCCTGGGAAAGGATGGTTGCAGGAATAGGTATCTTACCTGGTTTATGATACCATACATTATCTGCTAGTACTGTTGGATCTGTAGGTTCTACATGTAACATTATAATACAAATGTACCCTTTGGAATAGAACGCTTGTCTGTTCCAGGCCATGTTACCTTTACTCAAGGAGGCCAAGTACTTGTCACCCAAGGTGAAATTTGCAAGTCTTCTAATCCTTTCCCCCAAGGCCCTATTAGGCCTACCCAGCATATATGGGGGGCTTCTATTTTCCAAGGCCATTCCCACTGTACTGTCTGTCCCTGTTGTAAACAGGTTGGGGCCAGTAAGAGAATATTTCCATTCTTGCCATATCCTGGCTTCAGAAGCTCATCTCTAGTGGTGACTTGAAGTTATATAGGTACTGCAGCCCTATGCAACAGAGCTTCCACCGGAGAGGGTCCGCCCTTGCGGGGTCCCATTTAGAATCCTGACTGTCAGCCATAACCGCTGTGTCCACCCCTTCAGGGATGGGGGTTGGGCAGATAGCCTTAGCCCCTTTTTTAAAAGACTATTGTATTGCTCAATCATCCCTGCTGCCTGGGGATGATATGGCATATGTAACTTCCACTGAATAGAAAATTGGGAAGCCCACTTCTGAACCTCATGTCCAGTAAGGTGGGTTCCATTGTCACTCTCTATCACTATAGGCCAGCTATACATGGCCATAAAGCTATTCAGTGCATTCACAGTGTTTACCTGGTCTGGGGCCTTACAAGTCTGTACAAACAGAAGACCAGTAGCTGTATCAACAGCAATGAAGATGTATCTGAAATTCTCTGACCTTGGCTGTTGTCTGACAAAGTCTACTTGCCATTGAGTCAGGGGCACCCTTCCTCGAGTTGTTTTCCTGTCTATATGGGGTACCCGCCAGGGGTGTGGACTCTCTTGAGCACATACTGGACAAACATGACAGGCATTTACTACATCTTCCCAATTTATAGGCAAGGCCCATCTTTGAGCTGCCATCCACATGGTTTTGCTGCCAGCATGCTGCATTTGTCGATGTAACCATTGGGCTACATCAGTAGCTGGGGCTCTCTCCAGCCATCTTACCTTAGCCAAGGCATCAGCTTCATCATCTCTGGGACTGGCTAGGGGGAAATGTCCTGTGACATGAAAAAGGGTTACTTCTTTCTCATGCCCCAATTCCCATAACTGTTGCCACATGGCTTGTCCCCACAGGGGTCGGTGGCCTACCATCCTCCGTTGATATTTCCAAGTAGAAATCCAAAGGGTTAAACTTTGTACACAGCCCACTTGTCAGTACAGACGGTTAATGGCCCAGGCTCATTTTTTCTTACCATCCAAATAGCTCTCAATTCTGCCTATTGACTGCTTTGCCCTGTGCCATTTTCATACCACATAGTATCTGTTAAGGGCTGGACAGCAACAACTGTCCATGATGCTGAGGGTCCCATGCTAGAGCCATCTGTATACCAAGCTTGTTCTGTGATAGGTCCCTGTTCCTCATGGAAAGGTGTAGCCTTCACCTCAATGGGTAAGGGTTGTGTCAAAGTTTCCTCCACAACCTCTACTGGGCCTAGCACAGTTTGCAACTCTTTGGACAGAGGACTCGTTGACACAGTGCTGCTTTGTTCTTTATATGCTCCCCATTTAGACAGAGTGGGAGTCTGAGCTACACCGGTTTAAGGGTTGGTTGCCCATGTGCGCAGCCACCCTAGTATGGGATATGTTGTCCTTACTAGGACTTTGGAAGTTCCTGTGATAGCTTCAGTGGCCATCAAGGAAGAATATACAGCTGCAAGCTGTTTTTCTATTAGAGAATAGCATACTTCAGCACCCTTCCAGAGCTGAGACCAGAATCCTACAGGTGTTTGGAATCTGTCTTGTCTTTGCCACAAACCCCATCCTAACCCCTCTTGGGTGATATTTACGTCTAATTCAAGAGGTTTAGTGGGATCAGCCACTTGTAAAGCCTTTACTTGCTGTATTGCCCTTTTGTAGCCCAGTAAGCCTGTTCTACTTCCTCAGTCCAATCCCAGGGGGCTCCTTTCTTTGTTAATGCATACAGTGGGCATGCCATTTGAGCCATATGGGGTACAAAAGCTTTCCAATTTCTCAGAAGTCCCAAATATGTCTGTAGCTGGGCTACAGTTGTGGGTTGAGGGTATGCCTGCATCTTGTCTACAATAGCTTCTGGGATGACCCTCGTCTTACGTGAGCAGACCACTTCTAAGAATTTGACTGAGCCCAGGTCCTTGTACTTTGGCTGTGCCCACCCACATTGTTCCAAATGGCTTAGCAGCATTGGAGCTGCTTGGGTTAAATCTGTAAGAGAGTCGGAGGTTAACAATACATCATCAATGTAGTGAAACATCGTAATCGTCCTGGGCTTTGTCCACTTGGCTGGGTCCCCAGCCACTCAACAATGACAGATGGTTGAGCTATGTGGATAACCTTGGGGCAATACTTGAAAGGTCCACTGTCTCCCTTCCCAGGTGAAGGCAAACTGATCTTGGCTATCAGCCGAGATTGGAATAGAGAAGAAAGCATTTGCAAGGTCCAATACATAATGGTAAGTTCCCAGCTGAGTCATCAGCTGATCCATCAAGTTGTGAACTGAAGGCACGGCTGCTTGCAAAGGAGGCACTACTTTGTTCAGCTCTTGATAGTCTACAATCATTCTACAAGGAACCATCAGGTTTTTTCACTGGCTGTACCCGAGCATTAAATGGGCTATGAACTGGACGAATAATGCCAACTTTTTCTATTCCAATATAGTGGCACCTATCTCTGCATGTCCTCCCGGTAGGCAATACTGCTTTACAGTAACTACACGTCTTGGGCGGGGTAACACCTGTGGGTCATGTTTAGCATATCCTTGTAACACAGGCTTTACTGTTCGTATCCGCAGCCAAAACTCTCCAACTGTTGTTTGCAGGTGCAAACCATAAGGTACATCCGTACCCAAGGTGTATTCAGCTACAGGGGATATATATACAGTGTATACACGAAGGGGTAATCTTCCTATACCCAATAGCAATGACACAGCTTTGACCTCAACAGTATGTTCTCCATAGCCATCTATATGAACTGTGGCCCCTGGAAACTTATCTGGATTGCCATATATCAGACTGCATTCTGCACCTGTATCCACCAATGCCAAAACACGGTGTACATTTGTCCCCGGCCAATGTATTGCCAATTCAACTTGAGGCCTCTGGTCCTCGTCTGCCTCCAGAGGACGAGTACCTTGGACCGTTCCCTATTTGAAATTGAATAGTTCCCCCACCTCCTTGGGAGCAACCAAAAAGTCCTTTAAATCCACTGAGCGCACCTTTCTACCTGTTGGATGTTTAGTTGGAGAAACGCTGTTCAGGGTGCAATTGCTGCCAGAAGGCAAACAGGACTGCATTTGGCTGCCGGTCAGTTTTCTTTTTATCAACCCTGCTACAAGCAAGTCAAGCCACATCTGTTTACAGTTAGTCTTGCTTGGTCCCTTTGGGATAAAATCCTGAGTATTTCTTGGGGGTTTGGTCTTAGCCACCTTTTGGACCCTTTTTGCTTGTCTGCTATCCTCTACTTCACCCAATCTAGCTATCATAGTTGTTACCTCATGTATAGGATGACCAGTGTGTGGGGCCAGTATGGCCATCAGTGACCCAAAGGATGTTGATAGGGCGTTTTGCAGCACTATGTCTCTCATGCTGCATGTAAAATTTTCATCGTCTGGGCCACGGGTGTTCACATTAAACATGGACTGCTGCATCCCTAGCTCCCAAATGATTTGGACCAGCTCAGCTTATTTTTGCCATTTACTAACAATCTTGGGCTATTCTCCAGCATTTGCCCACATGGTTTGTGCAGCTTCACTCACCCAGTCCATTAAGGAATGATTACCTGGCCCTTGTGCATACCCACAGCTATTCTGCAGCCGCTGCCTCAGGGATGGGTGCATGGTCATGGAGGCCAATTTTTCCATCTCCTCACCAGAGCATATCACACTATCGACCCCTTGGTCCCATAACTGCAACAGCCAAGCAGCCAGGGGCTCCCCCTGTTTCTGCCGAAACTGTCTCCCCAAGTCAACTAACTCCACCTGGGTATATGGGACATAGGTGGTAAATTGGGTCATCTGTGGATTGCCCATTGGTTGTCTGTCTGGTCCCATAGGCTGCTCACATTTCACTTTGTGGTGCCCGACAGGTTGTGCCTGGGGACACACGGTCTCCCCCAACTCACCACTGGGTTTGTCGTTCTTCCAGGTGTGAGAGGCAGGGGTGCCCAGTTGCAGCACGTCATCCTCCAGACAGATTATCTGTGTTTCCAACAGCTCTGCTTTCTTCTTTAAACTTTAGTCAGTTTGTATCGTAGTGAGCAGTAGCCAGGCTCTGGTCAGCAGAAAAGTGGCCACTGGGCACCATATGCTCAAGGATAGCCATATTTCCTCCCCCTTCCAAGGGGCTCTCCAAGGCTGCACTGTTTCATGGAGTGCCTGGTCTATGCTGACTTGTAGTATTGTAAGTAGCAACCAGATCCTGGTCAACAGGAAAGTGGCCAGAGGGCACAACATATTCAGGAGTAGCCACATTTCCTCCCTCTCCAAGGGGCTTTTGGCTCCTGTACCTGCTCAAATATCCTGTCGGCTATGCCAGTTGTAATGGTAGGGCTTACAGACGCCTCGAGTCTGTTGCACAGATCGGGTTACAAACCCTCCACACAGGTTTGTGAGCTAGGTAATAGAAAAAAAAATGGTTCTGGGAGCCGTGGGTATAGAAAAATGAATGGGTTTTAGTCAGATCTAGGAGCAACTGTCCTACTGGCTTCTCTGAGAGTTCTGAGAAGCACTGTGGATTAGAGCTGTTAGTCTTTTATACTTAAGTCCACAACCCTGGACACCTGGGTGCCCATACACAACTAATATTAAGCAGTAACAAGGAATACCTGAGGATGTTTACAGCAAATGCTCGGCAAGACTCTGAACATCCGAAGGGCCCTGACATTTTCCTATTTTTCCCAACAGTACATTAAAAGAATAAAGAATAATAAACATTGGCTTGGCAAATAGTTTTAAAATACATCTGATGACCAAATTCTTTCATGTTATTCCAAGACTAAGTACGTAATTTGCTTTGGATGATATATGTAACTTTCTTCTGGTGGCCCAAATAATTTACTTATGCCTCCATTTTGGCAATTGGAAGAGAAAATGTTTTGAAGATATGCTGTGTAAGAGGTCTTTATGACACTGTGATATCAGTGTTAGACTATCATTATGTCTGCTATGGGGCAGGACTAGGATGAGGCAAGAGCAGCACCTAAGGTACAAAATGTAAAGAGGCACTAACTTGCTGTGTCATGCAAGTCAGCAAAATTTTGGGCAACCCTTGTTGCAGCCCTGATGCCATGTCAGGTTCATAGAATGTTGGATAAAATATCCAACAAATGAATTAAATGTTTATTGAGTATCAGCCTCTGTATTAAGTGTTTTACATGCAGTTAGTACTCGTAACAACCCTGTGAGGTGGGTACTTCAATAAATATTTATATTTTCATTAATTTCTCACTGAGTTTAGAAACAGATTCAATAATTTAAATATTACCCAGCTGAGCAAAAATTCAAACTCAGGCCTTTCTGTTTCAAATCAGGAGCCTTTATCTCCTGCTCTATATCATCCATCTTTGTGTAGAATTACTTCTCTTCCACTTTATAGATTTCTGTATTAAGAAATAGTATTACTCAAGATATGTAAGCTCTTGCCATGATGCAGTTGACCTTTAAGGAAAGTCAGAGGTCTCAGCAGCACCAGACTGAAGATCCACAACGTGTTGCTTAGTATCTAGAGCGACCATTGAATTAGAGGCATATTCCTGTTTCAGTCTCCAGACACTTCTGGAGTCTAGGAACCTTGGCTTTGTGCTGATTGAGCCATTGATGACACAAAGAGCAGGACAGGTTAACCAGAAGTATTTTAGTTCTGCAGACTAATGTGTCTAATACTACAGACTATAGTAGCACAGTAGCATATTTAGTTAAAATATTTGTCACCATTCTGCTTTGTTTCTTAATGTGGATTTCTTTTTTCTAAATTGTGGAATTTGGAGATTAGATAATGTATAATGGATGTTTTCATTTTAAAATTTTAGGGTTTTAACATTTAAGTTTTTAAAATGCATTATTAGCATGTGTGATGACAAGAGTAAGGTAAATTTACTGATGAGAGATTGGTATCTGGAACTGAGTTATGGAAAAATCTGGATCCAGATATCTTTGCCAGCCCTTAACCTTATCATTAGGGCCAGTCATCTTTGTTCTTCATGGTGCTTTGTTCATAATGCTTGTGTAGTGAATATTTTAGGGTAGTGGTTTTCAAATTGTGGAGGGGGAGGTGTTCAAGAGCTCCTGTGAGAGGGAGAGGCTGGTAAACTTTAGTTGCTTTAATACATTTATTGAGTGAATCAGTTTATTGTGTTTTCTCTCTCATGCATAGAATTTGATAAAAGATGTTATTTGGGAAAAAAGTTCTGCTGTCTTAAAGAGATTTAAAATCACATATCTTCCTCCATTAATCCGGCTTTGAAGAGTCTTTGATTCCCCTGGCTGGATGGTTGTAGAGGAGGCCTGACTTCCAGAGAGACTTCATCTTGTCATCCTAGATTAGACTGCACATACATTTTTCTGTTCTTAGTTCTAATAGCTAATATTGAATAATTATGTGCCATGCATATGATAATTAAATTTAAACAGTATCTGCAATAATACATTTAACCTTCATAACTTTAAGAGATAGATATTATTTCCATTTCATAGATGAGAAAAGTCTACTTACCTCTTTATTAACAGTGCTCTTATATGCTGGGTATAGTTGAAACACTCCCGTTTCTATTTTCCTTTAAAGTAACATTGTGGATTTTGAAGTGTTGTTCTTAGAACCTTAACTCTATGTAGAAAAATAAATTGCAAGTTTGAAATGACTGATATGTAAACATATGTTTAGAACCAAGTCTGCTTGCCAGCTAAGGAACACCTATCTGTAACAGATATACTGGTATTAAAAATGAAAGGTAAAGTGAATGGAGTTAGATTTAGAGCACATTTACATTTAGGCATTTTTCCATCATGGGTCATTGTGCTCTAATTTGCCAGTGTTACGTTTTTAAAGCCATTTTAACTCAACTTTCAGGTGATGTTTTAGTTAGAACTACTGTTCCTTCTTAACAGTTCAGCAAACACTTGTTTTGTCAGTCATATTTACAGAAATATTAGAGATAATATTTTTTTGATGTTGTTTAAAAAGAATAGCTGGAGTCCTTAAGCAGTTAGTGGTATCAAATACCTGAAAAATGGGGTTTAGCAAAGGGGTGCTTTTCCGAATTTGATTGAGAAGGTTAGACTTTCTAATGAAGTGAGAATTCATTGTGGAATATGTACTTTATTTGGATAGTCATTTAAAAGTGCAAAAATACAGTGCTTAGTGATTTAAAGTCATTTAATATTGAGGCTTTATGGTTTGGTTTAAAGATAACCTCATCTTTAACTACATCTCTTTCAAATATATAGCTCAGTTGACATCCATCTTAAGAAACTAAAGCATAGAGAGGTGAAGTTGCTTAGAAACCATATGGTTTATAAATGACATGACCAGAATTTGAACCCATGTTTTCAGACCTTAATTCCTATGCTTTTACCCATATCTCTGCACAAATTGTTCATTTGATATTTTGAAAAAGCCTAGAAAAAAGAATATATATAAATAATGCAGTGGCAAAGTGCTATATATCAGACTTACCATTGACAAGGGATTGTTTCTAGATGTTCCTAAATGCAAAATTCTGTAAATACTAAACTGACAGTGCATGTTCAGGGAGTTTGAGTTCCACATAACCTTATTAAAAAAGAAAACTATAGAAGTGGAAGGCAAGCTATAGAAAATAAAATTTTTAGGGGATGCTGAGAAATGTATGTATATCCTGAATTCTTCAAGCTCATTTTGGTCTAAGTAGGATCGCCTATTTAACCCTATTTTTCTGCCTCCCATTTTCCTAGCTTCCTCTAAATCTTTTGTCTCTTGTTTGGAAGTGGCTATAACATCTCAACATGAGAAAGTCCTAAGAGGTATTAGGTTGTAGTAGCAAATGCCAGCCTTTCCACCTGTAAAGTGGCCATACCGAATTGTATAGTCTTGGAAAGGATCCAGTTTCTCAAGGAGTCTGATGACTATGATTCTTGATACTATATTATTGAGAAAGCAAGGGGTCGTCAGTTATTAGAAAACCTGAATAACAACTTTTGGGGAGGACCTCCGTACTAGAATTTGTAAATAGTTTTTATGTTCTGATGAGAGTTGTTTTTTTCTTGTAATTTCCCATGAAATTACTTTTGAGCCTATAGTAGATACCAGTGATAAAATCTTAGCACTGAATTTTAGAGTACCAAGATCTTTCAGATGGTATAATTTCATCCTCTTTTTGTTTCTGATGGAGAAATAAGGCCAGTGATTAAGTGAACCTTCCACAAAGTCAATCTATAGTAGATACCAGTGATAAAATCTTAGCACTGAATTTTAGAGTACCAAGATCTTTCAGATGGTATAATTTCACCCTCTTTTTGTTTCTGATGGAGAAATAAGGCCAGTGATTAAGTGAACCTTCCACAAAGTCAAAACCATAAACCCTGTTTTCAGGTATTTAGTCAAACTAAATTTTATCTGTATCCCTAAGACTGGCCCTAGCAGCTATTTTTTCTGACTCTCTAACCACTGTTCTTTTCATACCAGTGCTTCTCAGACCATCTGTTCATGAGGATCATCTGGGTTATTTGCTAAAAGGACAGATTACTGGATCTTTCCTTGGAGATTCTGATTGAATAGTGTTGGGAATACGTACTTTTAATAGGCACCAAAGTAATAGTGATGGCTTAGATCTTCCAATATTTGGGCACTGATGCACTTGTGCACCCCTTCTTATAGAGAAAGTTTTACTTTCTACTTAAAGCTCGATAACTTTTTGAATCTTGCTTATGTTTAAAGCAAGATCAACCTATACTGGTAGTTTCTGCAGTTACAGAATCTTGTTAGCTATTAAATTCACACGAGTTGTGTTCCCTGGATCTGAAAGACATATGGGCAGTCGTAATAAAAATGAGGCATTAGAATTTATAATATCTGTTTTATCTTTAGTTTTATTTGGTTTTCATATAATTTTTTGTTGTAATTCTGATTTTATTTGCGATCATAGGATGGTTATATTCTCTTAGCTTACTATAGGATATAGAAGAGCTTGGGATAGCTAAAAAAGAAAGTGAAAACTGGTAAATGTGACTGGATTCAGACTTTCTTAATAAAATTAATTATATTTTGTGTTTGTTTGTTTTTGTTAGGCTTGATATTTGTAAGAAGTATGACTGATTCAGCTTATAAATTGTCCATCTCTTATCTCATTAATTTGTTTGTTCGACAAACATTGTCTGCTATGTGCCTGCTGTTCTAATGTCTCTACTGAGAAAAAGAAATATGTCCACTTATAAATGGGAACATAAACACATGGATTGTGCTCACTTAGCCAGATGAGAGGACTAAGTAATAGATTTAGCAATAGAGAGAAGACAAAAAGACCTGCCTATAAATGTTTTAAGTGTAGAATTTATTTACGAAGTTTGTTTTTCTTTCCAAGAACTGCGTACACCAGTACCAAGGACTTCTTTTGTTCACTTTTATTTGGGAGTAAATAGTTTTAGCTCTAGAATTAATCTCATGCCGCAGATGGAGTAAAGTGAGGCTGTTTCAAGAAGTGCTAATGCTGAGCCCTGAGATACACCCAACTTTGGTTTCTACTGTAAATAGAGGATGGATAAGATTACTCTTTGAGGCCTTTGCAGATTTGGGATTTGGACTCAATGATCTTTAGTTGTCTGTACATGCATGATCAGCACTCACCCCACAAACCAGTATCCCTTAGAGGGCTGAAACTGTTAATGTTCTGAACAACTGCCAGGACCTGGCCGCATCGATACTGAAAGGAAGGAACCTTGTCAAGGGGTTGGGCCTTAGACCTCACCCAGCTCAGCTGACCCTTGCTCTTATGGTAGCAGGCTCCTTTGTTGCTTGAAACAATTGCAGGTTGCCATTGAATCATTCAAATGAAGAAGCATGTGGAAGGAATGACAGAACACATTTTAACTTGAAGTTGAATTAAAATTGGCATAATAATTTGATATTTAAAAAGCCTTATTGGAATTGTTGATTTTTAAATGCTCCTAGAACTGTGAGTGGCCCCCCAATTTGTGAATGTATGCTCTAAAAAGTTCAGTTGTAAATTGGTTCTTTGGAGCATTTTTCATAGAAATAATATTAAAAAGTCGTTATGTATGGTGTGGGCCAGTCGCCTGTTTAGCCCATAATGTTGCTAAAATACTGCTCCTTTTGATGACAAATAAGTGCTGATCGTACTGTAAAGTTAGTTTTAGAGGAGAGACTATTAAACACAAGTTTAAAAAAAAATTCAATGTAAGTATTTACAGAAGATAAAATATTAAGTATTTAAGCAGGTTTATTGGGGTAGATAAGTAGAAATGTCAGTGGGAATTCTGAAAGTGACTTTACCCACTTACTTGATCCCTTTACCTCTGCCAGCCTTTATAGCTACGGTTATATGCACATTTGTTCAAAAGAGTAAAACCCGAAAATAATCCATTGAGCCTACTCTCCCTATAAGTATTTTTTCTTCTCCCTATTAGTATTAATATTGCTTTCTTTTTACCGAGATTCTTGAAAACTTAGACTTCCTCTCACCAGTTCACTCCCTCAGCACTTGCAGGGAGTTTCCACTCCCAGTATTTAATTATACTTCTCTTTGAAGGTCACCTCTTAGCCTCATCAAGAAATCATGTAAATATTTTTAAAGTTATTGTCCATGCTTGATAATATGAATCATGTAAATATTTTTAAAGTTATTGTCCATGCTTGATAATATTTAAAACTTTTGGCCACCTTCTCTTTGAAACTCCTCATTTTTGTGATGTTGTTTCTCTCATTCAGTTCTCCCAGAGCAGTATAGCAGCCTGACTTTTCCCTTGTGTGCTACTCACAAGAGTTCATTTTCTTTCTTTCCATAGTATAAGCTCTATGAGGTCAGACTGTCTTGTCCACTCCTCTATGCTTAGTACCATGCCTATAGGTAATTAATAAAATATTTATTAAATGATTTTTTTCCATCACCGAATGTGATAGCTCTTCGAGTTCTGTTGTTGGTCCTATTTTGCTATTTCTTACTTGCTTTTCCATTGATACCATGCCTTTTACTAGTCTCTATTCCGTGCTCATTCCATCCTTTTCATTTTGACTAGCATCACTGCATTTCAGCCCCCCTTCTTTGTTCCAAGTTGATTTATTATGAAAAAGTATTTTCAATTTATTTCTAAATGGAAAAGTAGATTACCAAGAGGCATATTAAGTAGTTAAATAGGAACAGCAAGGCCACCATTGGTATTTACTACTTCTTGCTTATTTCTTACATAGATGTACTTGGTCTCTTAAGTTTTCCCTGCTTTCAGCTTTTGTTCCTCCATTCTCTCCTTCATGCTATGACCAAAGCAATGTACTTAAATCAGTTGTCTGATCAGGTGATAGTTTTCTCTTGCCATATAGAATAAAATTTCGGAATTGGCCTTTTGTTGTTGTTCTGTGAAGTCAAGAAGGTTTCACCTTTGAAAAGGAAACATTTTTCAACTTTAGAGCTATTAGAAATGGTACTAAACAGTTTCACTAGGTGTTGAGTTTCCCCTTCACTGGTAGGGATATATTAGAATACTGAGCAGCTCTCAAATGGGACCGGTTATTGGAGCTTTTTGAAGCACACTCCAGGCCTTTGATTGTATCTTTCAGACAACATAGATCTTCCACAGTCTGGCATAGATAAATTTTTAATAATTAGGTTTGGTGACCAGAAGTGAAGTGAAGTGTTGAGAGTATAGATAAAAACAGTTTTGTTTTGTTTTTGCTATACAGTACACTTTTTCCTATTGCTCCTGCTAAGTCCAACTGAGAACCCTGGACATTATATATAAACAAACATAAGAAAATTCTAAAAGGTGGAGAGAAAGCAGACTGGCTAGGAACCTTGAAATCCAAGGAATGACTTAATGTTAAGTCCCCTGGGTTTCCTTTTGCCTCATATGTTCCAGACTTGGAGCTGAAAACACTGGCAATCTGAAAACACCCAAAGAAAGCCCCAACAAAAGCCTGTTCTTTGTAGTCAAAAGATCAGGAAAGGAACAGCCCAGTTAGGCAGAAAAATTTTAGATAAAATACCCTCTACTTCAGCCAAACAGCACAGAAAAACTGTGCCTCCACCATTCATGTGGAAAAGGCTGCATTGGAACCTTGACTTCCATCCTCATCAGGCTTTAAAAGGGCACACCCAACTCCTCTGCCAGTATGGTATTGGAGTATGCGAAGTAGGGAGTCTTGAGTTCCATCCCTGTGGAACTGATTGTGATCCAACAGCACAGAAAAACTGTGCCTCCAGCATTCATGTGGAAAAGGCTGCATTGGAACCTTGACTTCCATCCTCATCAGGCTTTAAAAGGGCACACCCAACTCCTCTGCCAGTGTGGTATTGGAGTATGCGAAGTAGGGAGTCTTGAGTTCCATCCCTGTGGAACTGATTGTGATCCCCCAACCCAGGAGGCTGTGGAGACCACATAGGGAGTCTGAACTTCCACTGACATTAGCTATGTGCCCTTTTCCTTCCCCACCATGGTGATGTCAGAGGAGGTTTAGTAGAGAGTCAGGATTTTTATCAGTGCCCAGCAGTAATGTGGCACTACCATCTATGGTGTTAGTGGAGGCCACATGGGGAGTGGTAATGAGGCACTCCTACCCCTCTCAGCCAGGAGGTATCTGTGGAGGTCTGGTGGGTTGGTAGGTCTCCTATCCAGCAATAATGATAAGCTTCCATCCCCCATCCCAATTGGGTATCAAATTTGAGTAACAAATTTGGTTTTCTACCACTACTTGTCACTAACAATGCAGCATACCCCATTCCTCTGCTTTTTAAAGGTAATTTGTATTATTTACATTGTGTAATTATAATGTAAATAATTATATATTAAAATATATAGAAATTGTATATATGGTGTAAATGATTTTTTTTAATGATTAGGGACTGCATCTTGCATATAGGAGGTGTTAAACACAAATTTGTTCAGTGAATATTTAACTTCTGAGCACTTTTTTGAGTAGTTGGCACGGGGTTCTTTATTTCCACTTTAAACTTGGTTTTGTGATGTGGGGATATTGGATTTAGATTCAGAGTCCTGGGATCAGGTCATGGGCATCTGCATGTGTGATCTTGGACATGTTATTTATCATCTCTGATCTTACTTTTACATCTATAAAATTGGAATGGCAGTTACTGTAAAGTAAGTTATTGTTAGGACTAAATGCATGTGGAAAATGTTTTATAATACGAAAATGCTTTACAAGTAGTCGAAGTTATTCAAAATTAATGGCTTTTGTTTAACGTAATACAGGTGTGTCACTATTATTATTTCACTTTGTGATTAGAGTCATTTTTTAGCTTAGCAAAGAAAAGAAATAGTTGCTTTCTCTTAAAAAGCAACACATTTCCTCAACTCTGGGTATCTCTTCTATCTTAGTTTTTGTGTCAGATTTGGACAAAGATTCCCAGAGTTCTTCTAAATACCAAAAGTACCACTGGAAAATTAAGTAATNACAACATAGATCTTCCACAGTCTGGCATAGATAAATTTTTAATAATTAGGTTTGGTGACCAGAAGTGAAGTGAAGTGTTGAGAGTATAGATAAAAACAGTTTTGTTTTGTTTTTGCTATACAGTACACTTTTTCCTATTGCTCCTGCTAAGTCCAACTGAGAACCCTGGACATTATATATAAACAAACATAAGAAAATTCTAAAAGGTGGAGAGAAAGCAGACTGGCTAGGAACCTTGAAATCCAAGGAATGACTTAATGTTAAGTCCCCTGGGTTTCCTTTTTGCCTCATATGTTCCAGACTTGGAGCTGAAAACACTGGCAATCTGAAAACACCCAAAGAAAGCCCCAACAAAAGCCTGTTCTTTGTAGTCAAAAGATCAGGAAAGGAACAGCCCAGTTAGGCAGAAAAATTTTAGATAAAATACCCTCTACTTCAGCCCAACAGCACAGAAAAACTGTGCCTCCAGCATTCATGTGGAAAAGGCTGCATTGGAACCTTGACTTCCATCCTCATCAGGCTTTAAAAGGGCACACCCAACTCCTCTGCCAGTGTGGTATTGGAGTATGCGAAGTAGGGAGTCTTGAGTTCCATCCCTGTGGAACTGATTGTGATCCCCCAACCCAGGAGGCTGTGGAGACCACATAGGGAGTCTGAACTTCCACTGACATTAGCTATGTGCCCTTTTCCTTCCCCACCATGGTGATGTCAGAGGAGGTTTAGTAGAGAGTCAGGATTTTTATCAGTGCCCAGCAGTAATGTGGCACTACCATCTATGGTGTTAGTGGAGGCCACATGGGGAGTGGTAATGAGGCACTCCTACCCCTCTCAGCCAGGAGGTATCTGTGGAGGTCTGGTGGGTTGGTAGGTCTCCTATCCAGCAATAATGATAAGCTTCCATCCCCCATCCCAATTGGGTATCAAATTTGAGTAACAAATTTGGTTTTCTACCACTACTTGTCACTAACAATGCAGCATACCCCATTCCTCTGCTTTTTAAAGGTAATTTGTATTATTTACATTGTGTAATTATAATGTAAATAATTATATATTAAAATATATAGAAATTGTATATATGGTGTAAATGATTTTTTTTAATGATTAGGGACTGCATCTTGCATATAGGAGGTGTTAAACACAAATTTGTTCAGTGAATATTTAACTTCTGAGCACTTTTTTGAGTAGTTGGCACGGGGTTCTTTATTTCCACTTTAAACTTGGTTTTGTGATGTGGGGATATTGGATTTAGATTCAGAGTCCTGGGATCAGGTCATGGGCATCTGCATGTGTGATCTTGGACATGTTATTTATCATCTCTGATCTTACTTTTACATCTATAAAATTGGAATGGCAGTTACTGTAAAGTAAGTTATTGTTAGGACTAAATGCATGTGGAAAATGTTTTATAATACGAAAATGCTTTACAAGTAGTCGAAGTTATTCAAAATTAATGGCTTTTGTTTAACGTAATACAGGTGTGTCACTATTATTATTTCACTTTGTGATTAGAGTCATTTTTTAGCTTAGCAAAGAAAAGAAATAGTTGCTTTCTCTTAAAAAGCAACACATTTCCTCAACTCTGGGTATCTCTTCTATCTTAGTTTTTGTGTCAGATTTGGACAAAGATTCCCAGAGTTCTTCTAAATACCAAAAGTACCACTGGAAAATTAAGTAATATGTATTTCCCAAATGAATCACATTTGGTAGAATTTTTTTGATTTTAAGATTTGTCTTAAATCTCTGGTGCTTGTTTTGTTTTTGTTGTTTTCAGGTGACAAAATCAGTGAACAAGTAGCAAAAAGAGTTTAATGAAAATATTAAAAACCTTAATTTTTTATTCTTAATTTTTAAGTTTGATTCTGTACACATGCTTACACATCTACATTTCATGATTGTAATTTTATGTTACATGTAAATGCTGTAATTGTGTATCTTGCTGATACTTTTTCCTGGATTTTACTTAATGGAATTAAATACATCATTATTCCGTGGTACTTCTTGGCAAGCTCTATGAGTTCAAGTTAAGTGGGTTCTTAAATCACTGCTTTGTGAAGTAGTACGTAACCAGGTTATCTGTAAGAAAGGTCAGTTCTTGAGTCTGTGGAGGAAAAGATAGATGTTTCCCTGACCAGTAAAGGATATTAACAAATCAGCTTTTCATAAGATAGGAACTCTATAATTTGGAATGGAAAATTATTGCTACTTGTTATTTCCCCTTAATGTAGTAAATCTCTGTTCCTTCTTCCCTTTTCACTAGGTCAGTGTATGTTTTGTGTCCTATTTTATCACACACAAAAAAAGAGAAGAAATACTGCAGTGAATGAAGATTCCTCTGCATTTTAGCGCTGCTTTTTCTGCTGTAGTTGGCTTTTGAATGAGGATGACAATGGAAGAGATGAAGAATGAAGCTGAGACCACTTCCATGGTTTCTATGCCCCTCTATGCAGTCATGTATCCTGTGTTTAATGAGGTAAATGGGTAAACATTTCCTCATATGATTTCTGCAGTTTCTTAATGCCTGTTTCATTTATTCATCTGTGTATTCTTTCATATAACAAATACTTGCATAAAAATCCTTCTTCTATGTGTTAGGCATTGTGTCAGGGCATAAAATAGTGAAAACAAAACCAAACAGATATGCATGCCTCTCCCTTTTGGTGGTTATACTATAGAGGGAGAGATAGTCATTGAATAAGAGTACAAATAATTATATAAATGAAAAATTGGGATAAATGCTGTGAAGTTAAAAAAAAGTTCATTGAGAAAGAAAATAGCAAGCGTAACTCATTTTAGGGGTCAGAACAGGCTTTACTGAAGAAGAGACATATATCCTAAGGTCTGAAAGAGATAAATAGAGTTAGACAGTTGAAGATTTAGAGTAGTGCATTCCAGGAGGCCAGAATAGCAGGCACAAAGATCCTGATAAGGTACTGTCAGTAGTGACAAAACATTTCTTTTTACTGATATTTGGAAGATACTTTTTTCTGTATGGAGGAGACATGGTTGCTTTTTTATTTGAGGAATTGTTTTAGACTTAATGTCAATATATTTTTGGATTTAGCAGGCACAAAGATCCTGATAAGGTACTGTCAGTAGTGACAAAACATTTCTTTTTACTGATTTTTGGAAGATACTTTTTTCTGTATGGAGGAGACATGGTTGCTTTTTTATTTGAGGAATTGTTTTAGACTTAATGTCAATATATTTTTGGATTTTCTTTTAAATTAATGATCTTTTAATCCAGCTCTAGAATTCTCTACATTCTTCCATATATGCATATATTAAATAATGATGTTAATATTAATATTGAATATTCCGAAGTATGTAGAGAATTCTAGAGCTGTATGTCCCTTAGAGATCATTTAATTAATCCCCCTCCTTCTAATGGTGAACTGAGGCCCTGATTTATGAATTTTTTTTCTAAAATTACCTAGGATTAAAATCAAATTTAGGTCTCCTGACTCCAGATTCAGTGGCTACAGCCTTTTTTAAAATTTAATAATTACTTTTTTGCGATTAATTTAATTAGCCTTCAACACCATTAACCTTATTGTTTCTAATACAGCCTGGAAATCCTCATCATTTCCTTTTTATACCTTTTTGTAAAATTTTCTTATCAGAGTAAGATTCTGGGTTTCAAAACCATTTTCCCCACATTATTGAGTTTAACTGCAGTTGATATATTTTATGATCCCAAGTCTTGGGGGCAGTAGAGAGTGATACATTTATAGTCTGACATGAAAACCACAGACTTAGTTGCCAGTTCAGACATAAATTTTGAAATTTCAGACACTGTCAAGTAATGTTCAGTTCAATGATCATAAAAGAAAATTCAGAACAGTGGCTTAAGTAGAAGTTTATTTCTCTGTTACAAGATTCTACAGGCAAGCAGTGCAGGGCTAGTATTTTTATGACTCAGTATCATCTGGAACTCAAGTTCTTCTCTCCTGCTCCACCGTCCTAGCGCTTGGCTTCATTATCAAGGTCACCTCAGTAAGCAAGATAGCTGCTGAAGTTTCATTCATCATGTCCTGATTTGTCTGTAAGGGGAAAAAGTGGGGCAGAGCGTGGGATCCAGCTTCCAGCTGAGTTTGCTTCTTTAAAGTAGCCCTTTTTGAAAGGCCTACTTAAGACTTCCATTTACATCTCATTGGCAAGAACTTAGTCTTGTGACCAAACATTAGTTGCAAAGGAGGTTGGGAAATTTAGGAGTTTTGTTACTAAAGAGGAAGCATCTTTTGAAAGACCTGTTTCTGTTGTACTGCTAACACAGTAGTATTGGAGGCACCTATTAGGGTTGGTTATGCCCACCCATGGCAGCTATAGCCAGTTCTACATTAATTAATTCCACCATTTTTGTTCTAATACTTTACCTGTTTATTGCAAGTAGCTATTGTTAGAGACTGGTACTTCAGTTTTGTTCAGTAAATGTTTCCTGAATGCCAGCCATTTCTTTGCTATGTACTCCGCTAGGGTCTTGGAGGTGTGAAGAAGAAAATGGCAACATGCCTGTTTTCAACAATCTATTAGGAGACACAGATATTTAAGCAGATAAATTAATTGTCCTCGCACCAGTAATGAGGTGAGGAGACAGTCACTGAAAACTGAGTAATCCATCTTAGAATTTCTCAGATATTCCAAGAACCATTATCATCACAGTTCCACCCAGATGTGTTCCCTGTTTTCACGTCCATATACCTAACTCAGTAGGCTGGTGGGCAAAGTTGTTTGGGAGAAATATGAATTTATCTGGTATTTTGAGACTTTACTTGAAGGGAGGAAATTTTACTTTGCAGAGCTTCAGTTTGATCGTCTAGTTAATGAAGGGAAATGAGAAAAGCTTTTATTCACAGTGGTTTTTTCCCCTACATATGAAAAATGGCTATTTGAATCTTAACTTTGAAAAAGAGTCACATAGATGTAGGATTCTGGTAAAATGAACTGTTAGAGTTAATATTGATAGACATTGTCTAATTTTATTCATGTGTGAGGGAAATTAACTTGCAATAAAAAGAAGTGGCTGTGAATGAACTAGTAAATATCTCCATAAGTAAAAGCAGTGATTCTCTCCAGAGGAAATCTGAAAACATATGTAGGTTAATGGGCCCAGAATTAGAATATGTTGCCAAATGACTCACAGTTGGTCCAAGAACTGATTGTTAGAAGGAAAGTTTGGTAATGAAATGGCTGAATGTGGCATGCTGAGAGATACTACAGCAAATTGGCAGAGTCTAATTCTCAAGTTGAATTTACAGATCTAGCATCATGCTATCATGCTTTTAAAGACTTATCTCTGTCATGTATTTGAAAACATGTTCAGATCTACAGGGTTTTAGGAATAGTGATGGTAGTTAGTAGGTTTCCTCTTTGATAGAGATGAAATCTAGAGCTTGATTTAGGATTGGAGTAAAATAATTATTGTGCCTTCAGATGTGAAGTGTTTGGTTAAAAAGGATAAAATAGTAGCATTGTTCTCTGGCACTGCAGTGTGTAAGCCTAACATCTAAATAAGATAACCTCATCAGTTAAACATTAATATTTAATTGTAGTTCAACCACGAATTTTTCTATAAATCTACTAATGGGAAAATTGTAGTTTAGTTTGGCTC
The DNA here is from genome assembly GCF_000696425.1 of Galeopterus variegatus. Lineage (NCBI taxonomy): Eukaryota > Metazoa > Chordata > Mammalia > Dermoptera > Cynocephalidae > Galeopterus > Galeopterus variegatus. The sequence goes on from NW_007729844.1 coordinate 115,447, forward strand.
TGTTTTTCTGTGCTGTGAAGATTTAAAGATGAAAATGATTGTCAAATTAACCTTCTGGAAAATAGTACCAGGTTGGATGAATGTTTTACTCTGAAAATAAATGATTCACTGAATCTTCTTCACAATGAATTCTAAGAGTTGAAAAGCTTACTCATTCTCACCTTAACATTAGATTCATAATAGCTACAATGGTAGTCTAGAAATCATCTTTTAAAAGATTTTTAGATAGTAGGACATCTTTACACCTGGGGAAATTTTAGTATGGTTACTCCAGCTTACAAGGCAAAGGTATTTATGTCATTCTGGGAGCTTGATGCTGGCTAGACCTAATAAAGCTATGCCAAGACAGCTGAGAAAGAGTAAGTTTCTTGTTTAATCAGCTGCTGTGGAGTACTGTGGAGTTCAGAGTCCAAGTATATCGCATGTGTTGTAAATGTACTGTGAAATGGAATAATGGGTTTCTAGAAACCTCATTCCAAGTCTTAGATCAGTTCTCAATGTGACTGTATTATTTCTTAATGATTCTTTGTATATGGAAGAGAAGAGAGTTATGGTTCAGTTCTTCATTTCAGGAAGAAATAAGCCATGTGTCCTCTTTTTCTTATGACTTTTTAGAGACATTATTTTAAGATGAAATATTTCTGAAGAAATATGTGTTGTATTTTGAGAAATAAACTATTTTGAGACTTAATGTGAATTTTAGATCATACAGGGTTTGTATGTTTGTTTATTAATAAATCACACAAAAATGTATTTGTAAATAAGTAACTAGTATTCCGTTCAGAGGCATCTGATTCAGTTATTTCTGCCAACTCTTGGCAGATATGCAACTCTTAATTTTTTCCTAGTAAGCAAAAGTGACTTGGGAATACTTCTCTAAGTTTACCGACCTACTTCTTATTGTTTTTTCCTCTTGGGAAGAAAAATCAGACTTTAAACTTTGAGCATTATAAACATACTTCTCCACAATGAAGGTAAGGATTTTACCTGCAGTCCCACCATTCAGAGGTGAATATAGTTAACATCTTGTATTTGAATTATTGCTCTGCAACTTACTAAGCTGCATAAATATTGTCTCAGTTTCTTTATCTGTAAAATGGGGATAAAAAATAGTGTCCTTGATTCTCACAACTCTGAAATAAATGAGTTAATGTGTTGTAAAGTATTTAGAGTAGTACAGGGCATGTAGTGTTAGCTACTGTTATTAAGGAGTCTTTTACATATACTTTCTGACAAAATTGTGATCATACCCTAGAGTTTTATATACTTGCAGGCAGTGCTTTAGTGGAAAATTTTTATACTAGTTAGCTGGCTCTGCTTATCGTTTTTGCCAGACAACTTGGCAACCCCAGGAGCTGATTCTTTTAGAAACATTTACTGAACTTAAAATGTAGGAAACACAACTGATTGCATTTGCTTTCTCTGTGGCAGCTCAATAGTTAAAAGGAGACTTCTTGATTCCATCTACTTCTGTTCTTCTGGCATGCTTATTTTTTGACCTGACTCACCCTCACTTTGATTTCAATCACAAGAGATGTACCTGGAGTTTTTACTCTTGTCATTTGGCCCAGTTTAATTCCATTTAAGAAGTAGGATCAATAATCTTTGCAGAGGGTGGGTAAGGAGATGGTGTCAACATGGAAAAATCAAATCTTGCCTGATTTTGAGTAAGCAAGTAGATTTATAGACAATTTGGAACCTGTTAACTTAAATCATTTTAGCCTTTAGAAAAACAGCTTTCACAAGAGTTTATGTAAGAAGACTTTAAAATTTGAGCAACTGGAGGGCTAAATGGATTTTTTTTTCTTTTAATTATTAGTTTAGTAAACTAGCTTGATGCTAGAAAAGTGTGGGAATGAACTGATGCTTTTAGATGGAGCAGTGTAATAAATGAGCTCTGTACAGAGTCAAAATTATGTGTAAGCTTTTAATGTATTTTTATAAATGAACCAAAGAGTGTAAATTTGATGTTTGCAGTTGACAGTAAGTGTTCTGAAAAGCAATCAGGAATAAGTTGTAGAAGGACCTCACAAAACTGAGAGTAGGTTGGGAGAATGTGGGTTCGAGGTGAGACCCAATGTTATGCCTACCCAGCCTGTCTGTTCCCTCCAAATGTGCTTCACCAGGCACTTTTTCTTCTCTTTTATGTGAGATGAGGTGTTATGTACCCTTTTCTCTCACTCTGATTCTCTTTTCCCTCACTATTTCACTGGTGACATGGAAGTCCTGTATGGCTGAGGCCCAAGCAGTACCTTTCCCTGTCCTGGTATCTGTTAATGCAAAGTGTAGTTGTGTGTTCCTTCTCTGTTTATCCAAAATATGGTGTATGTGCTATCAGTCACTACTAAGAAAATTACTGCGTTGGTCCTTTAAAGACTTCTTTGCACATGGTAGAAACTCAAAAATGTGTTGGTTCTTAAAGAACCAGCAGCTGAAGAGATTCAATGATAGGGTAGGCTCCAGTTTGGAAAGAGTGAGTACAGGGTAGTATTAATGGCTTGTGTGCAGGTTTTGGAGCCAAACAGTTCTGGTATGAATCCTGTCTCTGCACCTAGATAGCTATGTAACAGGGTAAATTTATACAAACTGAGTTTCTTCTTCTGTAAAATAGAGATGATGATAGCTGATTACAGACTTATTGTGAGGATTAGAGATATTCTATATAAAGATACTTTATATAAATATAAAGTCCACAATAGATGCTTAGTAAATGGTAGCTGTTATTGGTATATTATCAGAACCTGCTACTGTCATGAAAGGTACTGATTTATCAAATCATATATCACAAGTGAAGGGACTAAAAGAGAAGAGAAGCACTTTTGAATAGGGGAGATAACATATCTCGCTACCTAGGTAGTGCAGACTCAATTATAAATTTAAGAACGACTTAGATAAATTTATGGATGAGAGATTGACTTCAGTTCAAACAGTAGGTATGTGCCTATGTGTCTAATACTGTCCTGGACAGTGTGGATGTCATATTTATAAGGAAGCCTGTTGGGTTTATTGTAAAATGTGTGGGTTATAATATATCCCAAAATAACTCAAAGCAGAGTTCTGGTGAGGTGCTTCATAGCTCACAGGTTTTTGATTTAGTATGGTATATCTGACCTTCTGTGACTTCCCCTTTTTTTGGTAAGGTACATGCATGTAAACTTAATCTAGAAATCTAGGTATGTGGATGTCTGTCTTGAATAATTTTATTAGCTCTTCACTAACTTTTCTAAGCCTCTTTTACTTGTCTCGACTCTTTCACATACCAGTGAGGGCAGTGCAGAATGAGTTAATAATGTTGATATTTGAAAAGGCCCACATCTGACTTAGACTTTTGACTGTTAAAAGAGGTCAGAGAGGCGATATAAACCCAAATAAGGAAATGGGTTCCTATCAGGATGGAAACATTCATCCTGTCTCTGCTTTTCTTACTCAACAAGAACTTGAGATCTAATGAGCCATATTGTCATTTTAATCTTTAGTAGTATTCATTATAATTACATGAATTACATGAAAGTACAAAACCTTTTTCAATTTTAGAAGCATACCTTTGTTAATTTTACACACTAGTTATATATTACTTCTTTGCTATATTTACTAACTAGGCCCCTTATGCCTTCACTTTTACCTACTGAGCAATATTAGGTTTCACAAGATATGTAGAAGCCAAGTTAAATACTAAATTATATGGTTCATTGTTTTTTAGGAAATAAATTACTTATCTGGGCAGATTTTGTTGCTTTTGCTTTGTGATTCAGGTGAATAAGTTGTAGGGCATTTCTAACTGTCTTGTTTAGAAAATCAGTGGATTTGAAGATCCCCTGGCGGGTGTGTGTGTGTGTGTGCACACGCTGTGTGTGTGTGTATGTGTGCCCTGTGTGTGTGTGTGTGTGCCCTGTGTGTGGGTGTGCCCTCTGTGTGTGTGTGCATGTTTAGAAAATCAGTGGATTTGAAGATCCCCTGGCGGGTGTGTGTGTGTGTGTGCACACGCCGTGTGTGTGTGTATGTGTGCCCTGTGTGTGTGTGTGTGTGCCCTGTGTGTGGGTGTGCCCTCTGTGTGTGTGTGTGTGCGCCCTGGCGTGTGTGTGTGTGTGTGTACTTAAAAAGTAGAATTAAAAAATAATACAGATCTTTTCCATGAGCTTTTTAAAGTACCCTCATATGTGTCATTTATAAAGCAAAACTTAAACTTTTATTGCCTTAGGGATTGAAAGCACTATTTATTGCATAATATGATCTATATTCATAAGGTATTCATAGAAATATTCTGCTTGGATAAAAATCTATAAAGGTTAATTGTTTTCCAACATTTAATACTGTCCCAAATAAAATATATATATACAATTGAGGTTTATTGAGTTCACTAGGGACTGAAAAAAATTGAATTTAACTGAATTTAGTTATTTTCAGCCTGACAGTTAACTCTTGAAATGGAGTTATTTTTATGAAATTCTCTGCCTTCTTTGGTTCACTGAAAAATGAATTATATATAGTGTATAATAAGGAAATATATCTTTTGAAATTCGATTTAAAATATTAAAAGCATTTGGATTGAACTTTCAGTTTGGTAGTTTAGGTAACCATTTCTTAATCCTGATGAAATAGATGACAGATATAAGCATCTCTGAAATCCAAATAATTGACAATCTTCAATTTGAGTATCAAACAAACCTTTTATCAGCACTATTTGCTGATTAATAAAATAGACTAATCTCAGTTTGATTCCTGGCTGAGAGATTGAAAAGCAATTAAAAAGGAGTAAGGTGGTAAATAGAATCTAAATAATAAATGTTTCCTGTGTTGTTCATTTTATGTTCATCACACACACACACTCACACATGCTGTCTATTTGCCCAGCAAAACTATAGTTGTGGCGACAGCACGTTGAGAGTTTAACCTTGAACCCTCCCTGTTTTCAATAATTCAAGTAAATGTGTTTATTTTTTCTATAAGGACTTATATTATTTTGCATTCTGTACTTATCTGAAATCTAATTTTAAGGTAGGATATATCTTATTTGTTAAAAAAAGGAATAAAGAATGAATATGTAATTTTTCATGGTTTCCATTGAAAATTTTACATAGCCTATTTGAAGAATTATGGTGATTTAGAATTATTAACAAGTATTTTTGTTAATTAAATGATGGGTATATCAATACGATTACTACAGAATGGAATAACAGAAATAAGCTTTTCCCCCCAAAATTCGTATTAATAATGTTGTTATTTTAAATTTTTATTTCAGCTAGAACGAGTAAATTTGTCTGCAGCTCAGACACTGAGAGCCGCTTTCATTAAGGTGAGGTGGAAATAATTTATTATAATGATTAAAGTATATGTTATATTTAAATCTAGATACCATGTGATGGTTGCCAGTTTATTTTCTTTTAGTGTAAACCTTTTTAGCCATCTATTCCTGTTCTATAATACTCTGTAAAGGTTAAATAAAACACTTTCACAAGGTGAACAGGAACAAATTCTGTTTCCTTTAGTATTTATCTTTTTTGTTACTTCCTGCTTTTGAAACTGACTTCAGTGTGTCTGTATTTATCTTTGAAGTATATTTTTTAATTCTTTTTCCCTTCTGTTTGTTTTTCCCTCCTACTTTTGACTTGTTAAAAACTTAATTTGTAGAATTACAACTTGAAAAGGTGTTCTTCATATTGTTTAATTATAGAACATAAGTATTAAAAAAATAATGTTTTTGAATGAGAAAATAATACTGCTATATGTGATGGACAGGGCTTTGGAGTATAAAGGTAAGTCATGCAAAACGGATTTTTTTTTTTTTTTTTCCTTTTTTTTGTCTTTTTTCGTGTCCGGCAACGGAT
>NW_007729844.1:122241-140050 GCF_000696425.1 Galeopterus variegatus
GAACCGGTCTGTATGTGGGATCCGAACCCTCGGCGGGAGCGCTGCCGTGCTCCCAAGCGGCGCACTGTAGCAGTGCGCCACCGGGCCGGCCCGCAAAACGGATTTTTTTATTGTCTTTAGACCAAAGCTATTCAGTTATCACTAGCCACATATTGCTGTAGAGCACTTAACAATAAGACTAGTTCAAGTTGACATGTGTTTCAAGCATAAAATATGCACAGGTTTTGAAGATTTCGTGTAAGAAAAAGAATGTAAAATATCTCAGTAATAAGTATTTTATTTTGATTACATGTTGAAATGATATTTTGGATGTACTATTGAAATAATTTCACCTTTTGTTTGCTTTTTACTTTTTATAATGTGGTCACTGGAAAACTTAAAGTTATGTAGGTGGCTCATAATTGTTGTTTACATTATATTTCTATTGGGCAGCCCCACTCTAGAGACTTACTGTATGTTTTGGGTGCATTCTTTAATATAAAACTTTATCCATCCCCTCCACCTCAAATATATATTAAGGTGCCCAAAACTTTAAATTTTATTTATTTGTGGATTTCAGGTAGAGTATTTTAATGTTTAAGTGTGGAATAAATTCATAGTTAAGTTTAATTGGAGTTGAAACTATAAAGCCATTCAGCTTGATTCCTTTTTACGGCACATAAGATTAGTTTATTGATACCATTCTTGAGGTAATGTCACTAGACATCTCTCTTACATCACCACAAGAATTTACACTATGTATGTTAGAATAGAGCTATTTTGGTGTATTTAATACTCTGTGATGCAGTGTGTGTGTACACGTATGTACTAGCTTCATTAAAATACATCCTCTCAAATCAAGTCATTAGGTTAATGAGGAGAATTAATGAAATGAAGCAAGACCATAGTCAGTTTTTTGTTGTTTTTTTCCTTTGAATATCAATGTGGTTTTGTCATGGCATATTTGGTCAGAAGGAAGGCATAATGGTGACTATTTTAAGCATCTTTGTGGCCAAAGAAAAGGAAAAGTGGTTCTTTTGTACAGTATAGTATCTATAAGGCACAAGTTAATTTTTCAGCTTCTCTGTTACCAAGAAAAAAGAAATTTATCTTGTGAACCCTTATAAAGAGGATCCTATCTGAAAGAGTAGGTTGTATCTTCAGTGACATTCATAAAATAGTTTTAAACAAATGAGTTTCACGAGGCTTTTTTTTCGGTAACATCCTCATATATAAGCTGATGATTTAATACTGAAATATAGTAATGTGACTGTGATAGATCTGATTTGACCCACAGGTAAATTTTATTATCTATAGCACTGATTCTTACTTGTAAATAGTGGAAATTATTTTGAAAGAAAACAAATTAGCCAATTTTGTATTGATTTATTTTTAATTACCACATTTAATTTGTTAAATTTCAAATGAAATTAAGGGAGGGCATGTGTTAAAAAGATGAAAATTTTTGTGTATTTTAAACTACAACTTTTTAAAAAATTTTTTTATTTATTTTTATTTTTATTTTTATTTATTTATTTATTTTTTTGTCTTTTTTACTGACCGGCAATGGATCGCAACCCTCAGTGTCGCGCCCGTACCGGACCAGGACCGGCAATGGGATCGCAAACCTCGGTGTTGCTCCTGCACCTCGCTCAGCCAGTGAGCGGGAACCGGTCTGTATGTGGGATCCGAACCCTCGGCGGGAGCGCCGCCACGCTCCCAAGCGGCGCACTGTAGCAGTGCGCCACCGGGCTGGCCCAAACTACAACTTTTTTGAAAAAGATGAAAAAAAACCTCACACTGCCAAAAAATCATTTTATATCCATATTTTTAGTTCTTGGTCCACAACAACAGTGATTTTTTATCAAACTTTACTATTTTTATTATTTGGAGAAAAAGAGGATTGAAAGATTTTTTTCAAGATAAAATAATACTGTTGAATGTTATCTTTTGAGATATACTACTTAATTCCCTGTTACCCGTATTCCCTCTGAGAGGTTCTGACGGGTTGTCCTGTCTCCCAGGTTAAGAATCACTGATCCATAAAAGAGTATGTTATTGCCCTTTGGAATATTTTTCTCTCACAGCTGGGTTGGACACCCACAGAATTCAAGGTTGTATTCTGAGGGAAAACCTGGAGGTGTAGTTAGAGTCCCTGATTTAAGAGCAGATCTGTTTGTTTTGTCAACCAGAGGCATTGGGTAAATTTAAGCTTTTAAAATAAGAAGTAAGTATATTTAACCAGGACTTTAAGCCAGAAGATACTAACACTAATATTCCTTAACTATGTGCTAAGGCACCATGGGGCACCACAGCAAACTGAGAGGGGTGCCATGAAATATTTTAAAATTTTGAAGATACACTGTGGTACTCGATGTCTAATTGACACTTCACAGTCTACTAGCTTGAAGTGGTTTGTAATTGCAACATATTGGACTACATTGTTTTCAATGATGTCATATCTTTGTGAAGCTGGATTTTTGGACCCTGCTTTGATACAAAGCAAGTAGCACAAGAAAATCAGTGTACAATAAGAAATGAAGGTGACGGTCCAATGTTTGAGAGAGTATGCAGTGCCCAGTGGGCATACACATCCCATTATTAAGTAACAATGTTTATTTAAGAATGAAATAAAATATTTTTCTCTTAATTTGTGTGTGTGTGTGTGTGTGTGTGTGTGTGTTTTCCTCCTTAAGGCTATTAAGTTTTTAACAAGACATAGTACTTACTAAGTTGTTTAGACCTAACTACTTAGTTAACAACACTGCTGGGTATTTCTTTTGGCACTTAAGGGCGCTGTGAACTGAGAAAGTTGTGACCTCTGTGAGAATTTTGTAATGCTCCAGCTCTGGCATTTTGGGGCCCTAGACCAACTTGGAATTAAAAACTTTGTTCTCAGACTTCTGGTGTTTAATTCTTTCAGCACCTTATTATAACTTAATTGAAGAGATGATTTTCTGCTGGTATTTCCTGCAAGCCCATTGAAATTGTTCCCCTCTTCAAATAATTCATTATGTCTGTAAATTTAATGATACTTAAAGAAAGAAGATAAAATACTGGTATCAAATACTGCATTATGTGTAATTTTGTGGCTGTTCACCAAATTTAATACTATAACAACACATCTTAAACCATTTTGGACAACTGTTCTTTTAAAGGCAACTTAAAAAAAAAAAATTCTATCTTAAATGTACCTGTGGAAGGAAAAGTCAAAATAGGCTGTAAAAGAAATGGAATTCAGATACACTTTATTGTTATTAATCATCTATCAAAATGATTTCCTTGGATAGCATTTGACAGCAGTTAAAATGATACCAGGATTGAGAAAAATGTGTATATTTTCTCTTCCCATTTCACTGCACAGCCTTTCAGTTTTTGGTACTTGAGATCTAATGAGAAACAAGATGTTATAATGGAAAAAGCAATAGGAACAGAAGAAAGCTGTGTCTGCGGTGATATCAGAATAGAATTGAAGAGTCAGAGGTTAAGTGTGCTTGATACATAAGGAAGCAAAAAGATTGCCATCTGATTAAGATCATAAACTGTTTTCATTTGCTGTTTAGTATCAGAGCAAAAAAAAAAAAAAGGAAATCATCACCAACAATAATGATTAAAACTGGCAGGTATCTTAAAGGAAACAAACTTCAAATATAATTACAAAATTTTTAAAAAATGGGACAAAATTACTGGGGAAAACTGAAATTTGAAAAATTAATGTTGGTAAAGTCAGAACTCTTTATGCTCAGTCTTGAAATGGCTAGATATCAGTGCCTTAGGAATTCTAAGTAACATAGAACCAATGCAAACTCATTACTGAAACAAGCTTAGAAGGTAGTAAAAGGATGAATGATGTTCTGAAAGCTAGTGAAGGAAATATTCTTGCTATAAAAATAAAATAGGAAATGAAAATCATTGGGAAAGTAGTTAAGGGATTATATAGCTTCAATAAAACCTGTAAAAGAAGTCCTGTTTTTTGTTTTGTTTCTGTTCTTCTTGGCATTCTGTTAATTTAAGTGCAAAGGATCTGCAAAATACTGATAAGGTGAATTATTGTTTGATCCTCAAGTTGAGATATTAGCTAATAAAAAAAGCTAAAAATCTTCAATATATTAAACTAATGAAGAGAGTAACTGATAGATTACCAAAATATATACAACCTTTATTTTTATCTTTGTTATTAGTTCAATTGCAAGAGAGAATAAAGGAGAAGCAGGAAATATTAAATACTTTATGGTCAAACGGAAAATGGACCCATGGTTATAGTAAAAAGTTACTGACGCACAACCTCTAAGAACACATGAGTGAATGCCATCATGACACCTACTTTACAAAGATTTCTGCTCTTATAAGTTACCAGTCTGAGAAGTTCCCAAAAGGTTCTAAATAATTAATTTTTGGCTTTCAGATGCTGATTGCATTTCTATATTTCAAAACTAACTTTCTCTTTCTTATAGGCTGAAAAAGAAAATCCGGGTCTTACACAAGATATCATTATGAAAATTTTAGAGAAAAAAAGTGTAGAAGTTAACTTCACAGAATCCCTTCTTCGTATGGCAGCTGATGATGTAGAAGGTATCAGAGGGAAAAGCCTTGTTTAGTTTTACAATTGTTGAAAAGTATTTCCTCCAAGTCATTATTAGTTGCCAAAAAGTCTTCCTCCCCTATCCTCTCCCTCCCTTCACTCTTCTTGTGACGATAGCGGAAGCAAATCTGTATAGAATGGAAAAGTAATTTTTCTTGCTTTTTATTTTATATTTGTGAGATTTAATTACTTATAGTAAAGCAGTTGCTGATGTTGCAGGCATTACTTTTTTCTTTCATTTATAAGATGTTTGGCAAGTTCTAGTTTTATTAAAATACAAGCTTTGTGGAATGGCTATTTTATTTTATGTTGACTTTAAGGAAACAACAGTTTGGAAGTAAAGAGTTTTTAGTTTGTTTGTTTTTAACTAATGTTATTACTGGACTAAGTTAAACTCTAATGAATTCTGCTTCACAGTCTCATCTTTCCTAATCATCTGGCCTTTCTCCTCCCCTCACCCACCTTTGGCCAACATTGGGAATTCTTAGACTTGAATTTGGCAGAGGTGCATAATATTTTTTATTATGTATTTATTTTATCAGAGTATATGATTGAACGACCAGAGCCAGAATTTCAGGACCTAAATGAAAAGGCACGAGCACTTAAACAAATTCTCAGTAAGATCCCAGATGAGATCAATGATAGAGTGAGGTTTCTGCAGACAATCAAGTAAGTGATTGATTATTTTGGTTCTTTTTTTCTTAAAAGCACTTCAAGAGTACTGCTCATTCTAGATGTTTTTATTTTTGATATGACATTAGTATTAGGTTGAAATATTAATTTGAAATAAAATTAGAAAGTTTTTAATGCTACGTTTTTATTATTATCTTCTAAGCTATGGCATTTAGCTTCAGAGTGCAATAATGTTTTTTAGAATGTTTAATTTTAAAATAATGAATGAAATATGAATAAACTGGAATATAGTTTGAACTACGTAAATAATGGGAAAAAGTCAATGTCAGATTAGAGTGAATAGATTAGATAAATCATAGAGGTTGGTAATGAGATATTTCAGAAATGGCACAAGTCATTAAGATAAGTAATGTACTCTTAGCATTTTTTAATACTGACCAAATCATGAACCTTCAAATCCTTGCCTTTGGGATAGAAACTTAATAAGACTGAAAATATGCTTGTGGCGAGGAGACTGGCTAGTGAGCAGCAGCAGCAGCAGGAGAAGCAAGAAGGGTCATCCTAGAGTGGTGGTTCTTAGTCCTGGGGCATCTTTTTCTGGGTGCAGTGAGGGGTTAGAGGGTGGCAGAATGAAAGGCAAACACAATTTCTAGATAAATATCTTTAACCTAGAATTTTCTTGAGCCTCAGTGGATAAAAAACAAAGAAAGCTGAGGTAATTACAGTGTTACTATCAATGCAACATTTTGGTGAAACCACAGGTAGAAATTGCTAGAAAGGAAAGATTTAGCACATTCTTTTTCTGGAGGTGGCTGCATCGTATGTGGTAACCGAGGAACCCAAGGGGGCTCACTTGAAATACAAGCATTCATCTTTCGGAAATAGTTTTCTTTGTAATTCACATGAGAATTGCTATTTTAGCCAGGTGCTCTGAAGTCTATTACAAGCTGAAAGATTTTATGGGAAAGTTTGGAAAAGAGGTGGGGTGGGGGGACTCCCCATACTGGAGTTGTCTCATTTTCATTGGTGGGTAAAATACAGAAGTTACAACCATTGGTTACAGATTATAGCACATAAGCAAAAAAAAAAAAAAAAATCTACGTGTGGGAAAGTGTCTACATGTAAGCCGATAATTTGGCTAATCTTAAAGATAACTTGGAATTTACATGAATTGTTTGTTTAAGAACAGGATGCCACACCCAAGTCAGGAGGCCCCCCCGCTTCAAGGCAATTGGTATTTTTTAGAGAACCGCTTGTGTAGCTGAGTCAGCTGGGAGTCCTCAGGTACTTATTTTGAGTGGTATAAAGGGAGGAACATGTTCCATTTTAGAAAATAATAGTTTATGATGGGTATCCAACCCATATATCAGGGAATGATCCTCCTCTTGACAATAATTGAGGATCAGGAATATGAAAAATCTATGTCACAAGGGACAAACACTAAGGGTTTTGTATTTTACCTCTATAGGAAAGCCCTAGATTCCTTCACATATTTTTAATATGTGAGGAGGGAAGACAGTCAACTGTTAATGGAATTTTATTTTCAATCTGTTATAGTTAAACATGTTTGGTCCATAAAAGGATAAATTGTCAATGATTCCAAATGTGGATGTTCAGACAGTTTATTTCTAGAGTTTTCAAATAATTTAATGTTTTCATTTGCTTTGATAATCCTATTCATTGATGAACCATGCTACATTGCTATGAAGATCTGACATTTAAAGTATTTTTAGCAGATTTTGCTTCAAATTATTGAAGTATCAGTTTATAGTATCAATGTCTTCTTAATAATAGCAATCACTTATATAAAACTTATAAAGTGCCAAGCCAAGCACTGTTTTAAGTGTTTACCTGTATTAACTTATTACAACAACCCTGTAACAGATGAGGAAATTGAGGTACAGGAAATTAGGTAACTTTACCCAAGGTCACAGAGTCTCCTTCCCAATCATATATATTCATACCGTTGATCTAATCTGGTGATTGAATAAAAAGTTTCTGTTTTTTGAAAGAAGTGTGATAAAGGATGTCTTATATAGAATGCCGGTATGTTTCCTTTCTTGGATAACAGAATTGTGATTACAGCTGGGGTAGAAATGGTTGGCCCAGAGCCCTCATCTTGTTACTTTGACACCCTCTTGCCCTGAGGCATTTCTGCTAAACCCTCTATGACTGTAGGGAGATACGGTTTGAAAACCAAGTTATTAACTGATAATTAACTGATACATTTTAGTCTTAAGGAAGTTGAACTCAAGAGCTTAAGAGTCTTGCTCATAGACATTGACAGAGGCTTTTTTAGGACAAAGTCCTATAGAGGAATAATAATATTTCATTTGTATTTTCTGGAGTGTACTCGGTACAACTGAATTAAGAGTAACGGCAATGAAAATTTATTTCCTAACTATTTTAGGAGAGATCATTTGTCCTGTAAGTTTGTTGATATACATATTATTTCAGAGACTAAAATTCAACCATGTATGAAAAGCATAGATGGCTAAGGTATAATTATTTGTGTAACTGTGATATATAGGTACATTTTGATACACATTGTTAAGTGGCAAATTAGTGGATAAAATTGCACCAAAATAGAAAATGGCTTATCCCTTCAGCACAACATATTGTGCAATTATTATTACTTTTTAAATTATTTAACTTTCTTGTATTTAAGGTAGTTATCCTCTGACCATTTATTTTATCAACATTTTCCAGTAAGCGTATATCAAAGACCTATTCCACCAAGTACTGTAGGTGATGGTATAGGTTGTATTGAAGAAGTGAAAAGATTCCTGCCAGCTAATAAATATTCAGGCAATATTGAATATATTAGTAGACCTATGTTTGAATCTCCATTCTAACATTTTGCTGTGTGTCCTTGGATATAAGCTGCTTAGCTTCTGTCATGCTAGTTTTTGCCTCTGAAAATGAAGATAATTGTGAGAATTGAAAGACATGATTGTATGTACATAAAGTGTCTAGCACAGAACCTAGCATACACTCAAAGCATGTGGTAACATTATGGAAAGAGTTTTCGACCCTTTTTCTCTATGGAGTTGATTAGGAAAAATGATCCAACAAACATTTATTTATTTATTTATTTATTTATTTATTTATTTATTTATTTATTTATTTATTTATTTATTGACTGGTAAGGGGGTCGGCATGGTGTTGTCTGCACCATGCTCAGCCAGTGAGCGCATCGCACCGGCCATTCCTATATAGGATCCGAACGGGCAGCCTCGGCCCTCCCAGCGCCGCACTCTCCCGAGTGAGCCATGGGGCCGGCCCCAACAAACAAATATTTAAAAAGTTCTTTGATTAATGAATGTTTCTGTTTGACCGCATTTGAGTTTATGCAAATTTTTAATAAAATTATTAATTTATAAAATTTATTTGTGTTTTTCTTTAAGTTTGATACATTCCAATTAATGGATTGCTAGGGGCAGACTCGTGATTTAATAGATGAAAAAGCTGTGCATACTGTTTACTCTTTATAATCTGTATTTGCATATTCCTTGGAGGCTAAAATTCACCAGACTTTATTTGTTTCAAGTCAGGAGTTTTAATGATATCTTCAGAATAGATTTGTCTTGAGTTGTCCAGTCTAGACCAAACTAAACATGTAGCACAGGGACTGCCTTCCTTTAGAGTGTTTGCATAAACATGTATCATATAGATTTGGGTTGGCATGATTAGAAACTGTACTTTTCCATAAGTTGTATGTTTATATTTCATCTGATGCCTTTGTCTTTCAGTGTGTTTCCCAAAGTTGCCCTACTAAAGAGCTGCAAATTGCTAAATTCTTTCCCATTCTACTCATACTATCTGTTCCGTTTATTACAGAATTTATCAGTTCCAAACTGCATAATTGCAAGGTAGTTGTTTTACACTCAGGTTTTCCCAGAGTTCTTTTTCTGGTTAATTGACTGAAGTATTTTTTTGATGTTTTCTTTTAGAAAACAAATTCTCAGGTAGTTACTAATATAATTTAGCTTCCTGAGTGCAAACCTTGGTGGCATAAGTGAAAATGCTTTTCTGTACATACGGATAACAAATGTTTGATATATATTGCTGCAAATTGATTTTAGAGAACATTTTTCAACAACTTGGTAGGTAGGTCATTAACAGTCTTTTGCCTAATATCCAAGCACAAGTCCTGGTTAGGGATAAACAGCCTTGATAGATAGAGTTCTAGAGTACTTTATAAAGCTTCTTGCCATTAAGGCATCAAATCTTAGCTCCAGGTTGCTAAACAGCAGTTGTTTCTAAACCTAGTTTATCAGCGGAATCACCGGGGTGGGGGAGTTGTCTGTCTCACCGTCCCTATGCCACCCTTCATTCCCCACCGCCATTGAAGTACAGACAGATTTCTTATGTTTATTAGCAGGTCTGTGGTAAAGTCCAGCAAAACCCTCCCTTCTCCCCTTGCCTTTTTTTTTTCTGCGCCAGGTGAGTTAAGCAACCTGTTTCAGAGCTACTCTTTTGACCTGTAAAATCCAGCTGTTATCACTATATGTTCATCTTGTGATTAGCCCTGAATGTACATTTTTTATTCCCTTTTAGACAGAATATTAAAATTCTACAAAAATGAGACAGTATATAAACAGCTGACTGATCGCTGTATAATTTGCTGTGTTAGATTCCATTTTAAATAGCCCATTGTAGATTTGGAGAACCTTACATATTCAGAGATTGGACATTTTTTATTTGTTGAAATTGTAGTTTTTCTCAGATAATAGGATGGTCATGTGACACCATTTTATTAAACAGTGAATTTATGTTCACCACAGCAATACAGGATTCAACTTGCTTGAAACCATAAATGAAAGGACCAGTTTTATAACTTACGACTGCTGTTACTAAACTACAGGCAAAAAAAAAAAAAAAAAAGGACAGATGGCATATTTATGTAAAATTCATTGTCCTGCTTGAATATGTAATGTTTTAATATTTCAGCCTAATACCACTGTTTGACATATGGGAGATAATAAGTAAGTATATATGGAAATATTTAACAAAAATGTCATTACTATCACAAAAGAGGCTAAAATACCTTTTTTGTACCAAAATACTGTATGCCTATAATTCTTAGATTTCCACATGCTTATTTACTGAAAAATATGCTGGGAAACACACACATGCACACAGAAACCTGGACACTGAGCTTTTTTTTTTTTTTTTCCTGGCTTGAAATAGTAAATCTGAAATGTTTTAGGTATGAAATAACTTCAATCTGACATTTGTGATTAAAAAAATCAATAATAAAAGCTTATGTTTGGATTGGTCTAGGTTTATGTCTTATTAATTCACACCTTCACTCATTGCATTTGAAGAGCAAAAGTTTTTGTAGTGACTAACAGCTAAGAGAATGGATGTGAAAAAGAGAAGACTTCCTTTACAGAATGTGAGGTTATTTGATAATGCAAAATTAAAGTTCAGTTTGACAGAAAAAAAAATTGCTGTGAAGTCAGAATGTGGAAATTGAAAAGGGCATAGATATAAAAGACAAAGGTTTGGAAAAAATGGTGCATGGATAGAAAGAATAGTCAGCTCAAATGAGAGTTATTGATTTCTTCTCTTTCTTTCTTTAGAAATGGGAGAAAGGTGTTGATGCATGTAGTCAAAGAATGATTGCTGGAAAGGTTAAGGTAGAAGAATATTCTGCTGTTGTCTCTTGCAGTAATTTAAATATGTTTTCCGAAGGAAATAGTGACAGCAAAGGTTTGGAAGGGGAGAATATTCAGTTGCTAGATGGATGGTAAATGTGTCTAAGAGAGAAGAGGAGGAGGAAGTATTTTAAACATTAAAACTACTGGTTATATAACAGGAAATGTTAAATACAGAAATGAGTTTCATGTAATGCAAAATTTCATAAAATTGTTTATTAACAAACTGTAATTGTTCAAATAACAAAAGTGAAGAATATGGTAGCTTGGATTCAGCTAGCCAGAGAAAAGAAAAATTGAAAACTGGAAAAGAGAGACAGGCATAGGTATATTTTACCTTCTTACAAATCTGAATAATCAATGCTGAATGAAATGTTACTGATTTCGGGAAGTTGTCATTAGTTGGCAGTGTTTGATCAGCAGTGCAAGAGAATCAGGATCACAGTGCAAGAGAATCAGGATCACATTTTTTCCAAAAATAGCCAAAATTAATAGTAATTTGAAGCTATATGAATAGTTAGTTTTAAATTGTCATGAGTGTTAATATTCTATACACTCCTTAAATATGTACAGTTTTGTTTCACCATAGAGAAGTTTTAAGGAATTATGTATCAAGTGTTCATGTTAAGTGAAACCCCTACTCCAACTACTTAGCCAAACGTTTGCCCTTAAAGTGTATGTATGGTAATTAAGTGTACTGTGATTAGTAATTCTTAAAATATATATGTGCAAATTTCTTTCAAATGTAGCTGATTTTAAAGATTCTTTTCTCTTTTCCCAACAGGGATATAGCTAGTGCAATAAAAGAACTTCTTGATACAGTGAATAATGTTTTTAAGAAATATCAATACCAGAACCGCAGGGTAAGTTTAGTGAAAGCCTGGCTAGTTACCACCCTAGATGTTGGTTAACACCTAGTTTTATTAATATAAATACTGAGAGGGTTTGATTATTGGAAATAGTTTTGTGTCTTTAACCATTGGATTTGTCCTTGAATTTAAATGTGGTATTTTATGCGTTTAAGTAAATACTCCTAAAAATACTTTTCTGTAATATAAAGTGCATCCCATATTTTGCGTAATTTTCCATCTTTGACTTTGGCTTTTGTGTTATTTGTCTTACTGGTTTGTTGTTTTTTTTTTTTTCCTTCTTATTTTTCTTTTTATGTCTGTAGGCACTTGAACACCAAAAGAAAGAATTTGTAAAGTACTCCAAAAGTTTCAGTGATACCCTGAAAACATATTTTAAAGATGGCAAGTAAGTACTGTTGTTTATCCTTTTCTTTTAATTTATATGGTTTTATATGATACTAAAATTGTATAAGTTAAACCCTTTTACTATATTGTTAATATTCAAGGCAACTGCTCATGAAGTCAGACTGCTAAAAATAGAAGATGAACGGTGGTCAATTCCACCATAATATTGTAGAGCAGGACTTGTCAGATCTTTTCTGAAAAGGGCCAGATGGTAAATATTTTAGATTTGGTGGGCCTGTGGAAACTATCTACCTCACCTCTGCTGTTGTAGTGCATAAGCAGCCATAGACAATGTGGAAATGAGTGGTTGTGGCTGTGTTCTAATAAAACTTTATTTATAGATACTAATTTGAATTTTGTAAATTTTCACCTGTCACATAATACCCTTTTGATTTTTTTTTTTTTTTTTAAACTATTTAAAAATGTGAAAGCATTTTTAGCTTACTGGTCTACTTTACTGACCCTTAAATCAATGGTTCTTAAACTTAGGTAGCATCAGAATCACTTGAATGGCTTGTTAAAACACAAATCGCAAATTGTTTGAGGGGCCACATCCCCGGAATTTCTTATTCAGGAGGTCTTGTGTAGGGCCCAAGAATTTGCATTTCTAAGAAATTTTCAGGTGATACTGAAGCTACAGATCTGTTGAGAACTACTGCACTAAGGTTAAAGCAATGGTCTCAATCCTGTCTGCATATTTGAATCAGTTGGGGTCAGTTTTAAAAATCCCCACTGCTTAGGCCCCATCTTGAGAGATTCTGATTCCATTGACCTGTAGTGGGGCCAGGACTTAGAAGTTTTATAAAAGTGACCCATGTGATTTTAAAGTGCTACAACGGTTTTGATCCACTGTCCCAGAAGAAGGGAGGCTTAAATTGTCTTTCAGTGTCATCATTCTATAAAATAGGAAGTATACTAAAAGTACAAATTGGACATTATTTTTAAGTTTACATATAATTGATTGTAGAGCACTATAGAAAACCAAGATATTTTGTTTTTACACACATACAACACACTGATGCAGAAGCCATGTCTTTTGCAGTATTTGTATCATTTACATAGTTCTTTGTACTTCATGTAGAATGCCAAGAATTTGGGGGACAGGACCATTTTCTAACAATGCTTCAAGTCAGAAAAATAATCTATATAGAGGCCTCAAACATCCTATCCTACCACTGAATTAAAGATATTGAGCAAAATTTTATTAATGGTTTTGTGTTGTTGCATACTACTCTTCAGGTTGCTTAGGGAAGATGCTCGATGATGACTTAGTTTAATAAGCTAGCAGTTGTGTTTTGAGAATAAACTTGTCTCCATTTCCTTGGTCCTCTGTGCTAAGCCCATATAACCAAAAACACATTAAAAGAATAATTTACATGATGGGATCATTATTTCTTGTTCTAACTAATTAAGAACCATTGTGGAATGATCACAATGAAAGGTAGAAATTAATTTAGAGCCTAAGTTTTATTAATCTGAAATTATTAACTGTGTATGGATTATTCAGCCTTCCTGCTGCTACTTTTTCATTTGGCAGCTTTTTAAAATTTCACCACTTTGTGTGTGAATAATGTGCCATGAGTTGCATTATCTGTTTCCTCAAAACGTAAAATTATTAATAGTGCCTGATCTTTAAGTCATCTTTCAGTAGAGGGATGAATTTTCATTCATTCAACTGGTCCCTCTTTTTTTGAGAAATGTCTAAGATGAAGAAAGAAGCTCTAGCTGTGATACTAAGAATCTGATAAGGCCACACATGGGACTGGGGCATCAGCTCTGTGTTCCAGTCACATGAAGATAGCCATTAGGAGAACGTGGTGGAGCACAGAGCAATTTTTAAGAACGTATTTCTGTATACTGTCAGCTCCCAGATATTGAAACTGCATGATTATTTTGTTTTAAAAGCAGATTAATTCTAAAAGTAGTTTAGAATTCTCACTTTTTTTCTTTTAAGTTTTTATTATTCCCATTGATATGCATATTTTGAGACTGTGTATAATACTTTACCAGATTGTATTTGTTAACTTCTGTGAAACCACTACTGGAAAGCACATTCGAATCCTCCTCTTTGGCCAGTTATTTGTTCAACCTATGAATGAACTGTGGTTGTTAAGGTGCCACCTATCCTGAGCAGCCCTCCAACACCTCTTTGCCATCCTAAACCACCAGGGGGCAGTATTCGTAGATAGTTTCAGATGATGCAGGGCCTTTAAATCCCGAACTGGAATAAAAGTTGTAATGCCAACTTGTCTTTTTTTTTTTTTAATGAATTGATTTTACTGCTACTGTTAATAGATAACATTAAGTATAAATATCCTAAAAAGAGTGATATTTTTGGGTGAAATTAATGCTCATTCTTTTCTTTTTAAACAGGGCAATAAATGTGTTCATAAGTGCCAACCGACTAATTCATCAAACCAACTTGATACTTCAGACCTTCAAAACTGTGGCCTGAAAGTTGTATATGTTAAAAGATGTACTTCTCAGTGGCAGTACTGAACTGCCTTTATCTGTAAATTTTAAAGTTTGACTGTATAAATTATCAGTCCCTCCTGAAGGGATCTAATCCAGGATGTTGAATGGGATTATTGCCATCTTACACCATATTTTTGTAAAATGTAGCTTAATCATAATCTCACACTGAAGATTTTGCATCACTTTTGCTATTATCATTCTTTTAAGAATTATAAGCCAAAAGAATTTACGCCTTAATGTGTCATTATATAACATTCCTTAAAAGAATTGTAAATATTGGTGTTTGTTTCTGACATTTTAACTTGAAAGCGATATGCTGCAAGATAATGTATTTAACAATATTTGGTGGCAAATATTCAATAAATAGTTTACATCTGTTAAACATTTCTTTACTTGAAAAAATGCATATATATATGTCTGTGTATATATATGATCAGAAGACCAAGACAACTTGGTGTAACGACTGAAGAATTTCTAACGGGAGCTTACTAGCAGTTTATCAAATAATAAAACAACAAAGAATTCCTATTTTTGGTTCTTAATCACTTTGGGCAAAACGTAGCCAATGAAAATATTTTTCTTAGTTATTACATATAGGGTACTGACTATTTTTCCATTATTTCCAACCTGTTTTAAGAGACTTATGAGAAAGAGATGGCAATTTATTGTGTCTTCACACTATATTGCCACTTTTTGAACTCTGTGTTAACGTAGATTTGAGTCTGTGAAATTAAGTCTTTTTGGTATGCTGAGCCCTAATAAGCTTTGCACATTTTTTCCAAAAATAGCCAAAATTAATAGTAATTTGAAGCTATATGAATAGTTAGTTTTAAATTGTCATGAGTGTTAATATTCTATACACTCCTTAAATATGTACAGTTTTGTTTCACCATAGAGAAGTTTTAAGGAATTATGTATCAAGTATTCATGTTAAGTGATTTCATTTTTCAATTGTGATAAAATAAAGGAAAACTAGAATTTGTTTATTTTTTTATAAAGATTTTAAATGTTGAACTAAGTTTCTGGTTAGCAATATGATTTTTTTTTTTTTTTGCTGTAATACAATTTATTTTTTTCCTCCATTTTTAAAAATAGATTTTAAAGGAATTAAACAGTTGACAGCATATAAGTGAATCATCCTGTTAAATGTAACAGGAAAATAATGTAGAAAGAACCAAAAAAACAGTGGACAGTTGGATGAAATCTCATAACTGATGGACATTTACCAGTAAAACAACTAGAATTAGTGATGTTTACTATTTATTTTTAACATAAACTGTCATTCACTCTTGGAAGTAGGTGGATGATCATTTGTGGAATAGACTTGTGGATATATGAAGAAAAAAGATACTGTGTTATTTGCAGTGGACTTTTGTAACATAAACCAAATATTACCATCATCCCTCCTCTTGTCTTTACTCTCCTTAACAGAACTCACCAGTTACCAGGCATACCCCAAATCACCTGTTTTTATAAGCCTTCTGTCTTTCCTTTCTCCTATCCAATATCTCTGGCTTCTGTTTTTATGAAGTATACTTCCAGAAAGGAGGCTCATTGTCAGAATATTTCAGTTTATTACATAATTTTTCTAGCAGGACAGAGATTAAGTCAATGTGGAAAAGGTCAATGTGGCCCCGTCAGATAAATCTCCAGAGAACAGAAAATGGGCTCCAGAGGAAAGGAAGAGGAGACATTTGTTGAGCATCTCCTGTGTCAAACACTATTCTAGATACATTTACTTAATTTAAATCTTAACACTCCTGGGATTCAGCTATCTATCTGCCTTGCAAGTAAGGAAACTGAGCGTGCTTAGGTCACACAGCTGGTAACTGCTGGGCCAGGGTTTGAATGCATTTGTCTCCAGACTCCATCTTCTTTTCACTGAGATGTGCTCCCTCCATTGCTGAAAGTACACTTTGTTTACACTAGTCTCAAAAACTGATGTGACAAACCTCTCCCTGGTCCACAGGAAAAAGGAAAATTAGAAAAATGTGATGTTGTTTTCATAAATCTAAATTTTATTTTAAAGGATCATTATTAGAGATTATTTGAATGTTTAAAATACCCCTTCCATGTGCTGTTTTATTTTTAAGAAAATGCAATAATAGTAAGTGGTAGTTTTTTAAAAAGTTGCATTTTAGTATTATTAGGCAAAACGAGGTTGGCAACCCAATATCAGTCCCTTTTAATTGTTTTCTTAACTTTTTATATGGAAATAATTTCAAACTTACAGAAAATTTGCAAAAATAAGAATGCTACAAAGAACATCCCTATACCTTTTTACCCAGATTCATCTACTATTAAAATTTCACCCTCTGTTTTATCATTTGCTTGTTCATTTGCCCTCCCTTAAGCCTCCTCTACTCTGGATTATTTCCATGGCTACCTTTGTTTTTTACAGCATTGATGTGTTTTGGAAGAATACAGTCCTCTTCCCCGCTGCCTCCTTTAATGGAATGTTCCTTGTTTTGGGTCCCCTCATGAGTAGATTCACGTTGTGCATTCTTGCCAGAATACTATACTGGTGGTACTGTGTCATCAGGATGATATCTGGGGTTACACAATGTCCATCTTCACATTGGTGATGTTAATTTTGGTCAACTGGCTAAGGTGATGTTCAGTTTCTGCTATGTATAGTTACTATTTTTTACCTTGCAACGAACTATTAAGCAATCTGAGAGACTTTTAAGTCCATGCTAACAACATTTCTTCATTTCCCCCCAGGATTTAGTATTTGTGGATGATTCTTGTTTATGTAGTCTTTGCTTTGGTATTTGCAAGATGGTGGTTTTCCAACTCCAGCATTCCTTCCATATGTACCAATTGGCGATCAGCATTTTTCTGCAAGCAGAAGCTCTCCTTTCTCCCCAATCCGCTGATCCATCCATCCATTCATCCATGTATCTATCCACCTAAATGTTTGTGTCTTGTTGTTGAGACTCACGGTTTTCTTGTTTCCCCCGCCCCCCCATTCCCCGCCCCGTGGTTTGTAATTCATTACTTACTTTGGTGTTTTCCCCTCTGTGTATCTTTTTTATGAAAGGAAATAATAAATGTATGTTTTCTTTTTTCCCCTTCTTACTCAAAATGTAGCATACATGGGGGCCGGCCCGGTGGCGTACTGCTACAGTGCGCTGCTTGGGAAGCGCAGCGGCGCTCCCGCCGAGGGTTCGGATCCCACATACAGACCGGCCGCTCACTGGCTGAGCGAGGAGCGGGGG